>NC_085863.1:44724170-44729170 GCF_034702125.1 Engraulis encrasicolus
ATTACTGGAAATCAATGTGTGAAATATGAGGAGCAAAGGCAATTTTCTGTGGCTATAATTTGGAGTCTGGACCTATCCATTTAGTCTATGTCCTTTAAACTAGGCCTATATGTGAACCTGGAAAACTAGCAGTTATTAGTGAAGGTTTAGTTTTTCAGACAGTGAGGTTGAGGAATGTGTTTTTTCAGCTTTCATTTTTTTATATATAGGCCTAAACAAAAATACTTTCCCTGATTTACTATTGTTTGTCTAGGGGATTAAGAGAATCAATAACTCTTAATGTAGGCTAGCTGTTTATAGTAAACCTACAAATCTATCCACTTAATTTTTTTTTTCAAAAAGCAAAGAATAATCACGGCAGCAGTACCCAATTTCAGTTATATTTGGAAATCGCTAATTTCCAACTCCATTTTGAAATTGACGTAAATAGGCTGTACTTTTGTTAGAAAGTCCACATACGGCTATGGCTACAACATACACATCTTGTCTGAAATATCTTTTAATTCTGTTTAACAATGCCAAGAATTTCTACAGTCGAGGAACCTTTCAGGAAATAATAAAATATAATGAGTGTGGTAGCTTGGCAACAACGGGGATGTAACCAGAGGCAGTAGTTTGACCATTGCAATCATTCATCTAGCAGCTAAAGCTTCTAAAGTCGATTTATAGTGTGAAAGATAAAATAGGGATTTCATTAAAAAAAAAACTAGATTTTAAAGATCAAAAGGCTAATCACACCTTCAGAATAACATTATGCCAGTGTTAGGACAATCATTAGAATAGACATTTGATTTCAGACAAATAATACTTAATGTATTATCACTTTCAGAGGGATTTAGTAATAAATGTAGGCCTACCTAAAGTTACTAAAATGTCATGTACACTTAACACTCACAATGTGCAAAAAGGATGTTCAGTCGTGCAGAACCATCATCAAAGTGGCTCTTGCTGTGAAAAGAATGTGAGTCCGCCTCTATTCAGACACCAAGCTGTCAATTTAAACAGCATCACAGCCTGGCCGACAAGACCACCGGGTCAAATGCTGGCTGAAGAGGTTGACATACTGTGTGGGTGGGTGTGTTGTTTGAGAGCATACTTGTTTTTGAGGCAGCAAGGATTGGATCGATGGGGTCAAATTCAGGATAAAGAGGCAGAGGCAAAGGCTTGGCTAAAAAAACGTATGTTGCTGTCTGTTTGGATTTAAAATGTACAGTATACCTGCAAGGCAACGATGTATACTGCTCATAGTAGCGCAATACAATACAGCAGAGCCTCCAGGCCGGTCTGGTAATATGGCATACAGGGCATTTCCTTTATAGTCCTCAGGGGCCGGCGCTGTTGGTTTCTTCCTATTCTTAGATGCGTCCTAGCATCTGTATAAGGGGTACCTATGTTCCCCGGGTCCTATGTTCCCCTGTCTTTGTTAGGGACCGGGGAACTTAGGACCCTTTTTCTAAAAAAGGGTTCTATGTTCCCCGCCTTGTATGTTTCCGAGTTTTCAAATTGTGCCCTTCCCAAAACCATCCCTAAACCTAACCTGTCAGTAATGCAATGTTTCTGAGTTGTAAAT
Organism: Engraulis encrasicolus; assembly: GCF_034702125.1. Lineage (NCBI taxonomy): Eukaryota > Metazoa > Chordata > Actinopteri > Clupeiformes > Engraulidae > Engraulis > Engraulis encrasicolus. The sequence continues at coordinate 44,725,741 of NC_085863.1, forward strand.
TTGTGCCCTGACCAAAACTATCCCTAAACCTAACCTGTCAGAGGTGCAACAGCAACCTGCGCTTTGCCATGCGGCAGCAGTCTACTTGTAAGCAGCGGGGAACATAGGACCCTTTTTTGAAAAAAGGGTCCTAAGTTCCCCGCATTGTGTGTTTCTGAGTTTTCAAATTGTGCCCTTCCCAAAACCATCCCTAAACCTAACCTGTCAGTAATGCAATGTTTCTGAGTTTTACATTTGTGCCCTTACCAAAACTTCCCCAAACCTAACCTGTCAGAGGTGCAACAACAACCTGCGCTTTGCCATGTGGCCGCAAACTACTTGGAAGCAGTGGGGAACATAGAACCCATTTTGGAAAAAAAGGTCCTAAGTTTCCCGGCATCGCATTTCCGCAATTACTCCTGAATAAGCAACAAGTGGATGCATCTTTGTACGCCTGTTGGACTTAGAGACTGGCCCACAGTTTAGAAGAGACGGTGCAAAAATGTCCTGCCTCCAGGTGGTTGTCAGAGAATTTTGGGATGCTGTAGAAAATGTGTAAGATTCTGGTTGCAATGATGCAGGGTGCCCCTGTTTGTCAGGGAGTTTTGGGACGCTGTAGAAAATGTGTAAAACTGTGGTTGCTACGATGCAGGGTGTCCCTGGTTCAATTTGCATCTCGCCATCTCCTCAAAGAACCCTCAGTTGGATCATGGAGAAACTGTTAAAGTTCTCTGAAGAACCTTGAAGTTCTAGGGAGAACCCTAAGGTCCGTAGGGTAGGGAAAATTTAGGGGTCATTCCACAGTGACAAACAAAGGGTTCCGTAGCTCCTTCAAGTACAGTAGATGTGACGCTCATTACCATTTTGGTGACAATAAGGTTATAACATAGGCTCTGCATGAAAGGGTTAAAGAACATTTGGTTTCCTGGGTTCTCTAACAGACCGTTAAAACTCTGGGTTCTTCCAAACAATTTGACACATACATTTAAAAGTGAATTAAGTTCAACTCTTTGGCTGCTACAATTTCTACTTCATACTTGCGACCCTACAATTATCATCAAAATAGCACATAGATTTGCAATAATCTCCTAATGCACTAACTAAATGGCTTAATTTTGTGTTCTATATGTGTGTGAGTTAGTTGAATAATGATGGGCTTTTTGATTGGCTGTTGATTGCACTACCTGTATGTTGAGTGAGCAAACGCCCTTCGAAGAACATTATCTAGCCTTCTTTCCATACTTTAACACACTTGCAATACATTTTGAAGTGAGTGATTTTTGTCCAAGCATTTTCACAATCCACTTAATGGTATGGCTGAATACTGATACTTGATTAGAGTCCAATCACATATTGACTGCATTTCATCACATAAAGTACACTCAACGACGAACAAAGGAGAACTTTCAGAAATACATCCTCTGTATAACTTTTGATAACAACCATTATCTTAAATTCAGTTTGTGCAGAACTCTCCATTCATTCCGAATGTGGCGGTGTTCGGGTTGCAGTAGCAAGTAAATGGAATATTCTGGAACTTGTTTCAAACCGAATTAATTTGAAACGGAATACTCTGTGCACGTAATTGTGTGAAGAATAGTGGAGAAAATTCGTCCACAATTCTTCACACAAGTTACATGCTTTAGATACGATACGTAGGTGTGAAGCAGCAGCTTGGCACAAGTCTACCAACCAAGAAAGTCGAGCAACAGGTCGGCTTATCTGCCCTCCGAGAGTCAGACTGTATTCCAGAGCTATTAAACTCTGGGAACAATAGCAGCTCAAGGCGGGCCTATACCCGGCCCAGCCCTGCACTCCACTTCACTTACTTGAGATTCATTAGCCTTGAGTTTGATCTGTGCTCCGCTGCATATGCCTGTCTGGAGAGCTGCGCCGTAAAACTGCCAAGGCGACAGATTCCCCCGCCTGCCTGCCTGGGTGAACTTTTCACGCTCTCCTCCCCCCCCCTTGCCTCCCACTCTGACACTCTCCCTAACTCTCGCCTTTTATATGGCTTTGCCCGGTCCTTGCCATGTGAAACCCAAATACTGTTCCACTTGTTATAACTCATTATTACTTCAATGACACAGGTCCCGGTCCCAAGGTGACTCCATTCCATTAGAGGGGTATTGGCTCATATATCAAAGGGCTATGGGGGCCCCTCGCTGTCTGGCTGGGGCCGGGGCTGGCACCTGCCTGTGAAATTGACTGTTCTCTATCAAAACGTAATTAAATTAGACTCCCACTTTCGGTTCACACTAGAGATCTGTGGCTGGCTGGTCCACTGAGGGAAAAGGGGGCACGGTGATGCCAGAAACGAACGTGCAAGCAGAGATGGGAGATATGAAAAGATAGCTTGGGTATAAGTTTATGTCAATGGGTGTAAAGTGGGGATCAATTACAGGTTATACTACTGATGTCTCTGCACATTATGGATTTTCCATTGATGTTTGCAAGAGGGAAGGGATGAACCACTGAATTCTATTATGGGCTAGTGAATTGTTTTCTTTTTTAATTTGTTGATATGAGATGGTGTCTTCATAATGACTATAGACTTCATAATGAGCTGTTCAGTTCCCCAAAAATGTTGCTATGTTCTGTGTGTCCTCTTTGGATGAGCAGCGATACGTGCTCCGGGGTACCCAGAAGTAGATTTGACACTTGCTTCAATGTAGATTGAATCAGTGCCCAGAAGCAGCACTCTTTCTACAGACTGACACAGAACCACCACATAACAATCCAAAATTAAGGAGGAATTAACTACATTTCAGGTTAATTAGCAACAAATATGGATGCTAGCAATTGGATTATTCGTGATTAATTCAAATTCACTGACATTACGTAAATCTGTGAAATAATATCATATTTTAGAATATGGGCTCTACTAACACCCTGCTGTGGAAGCCACTTCCTGGCACTAACAGAGCAGGAAGTGAGCACCATGAGCAGCCCTGAGCCAGAGCATTCCAATATGCAGACTTCCGTCCTCCACTTGTGCCTCACATTTTGCTGACGCCCCGCCTCCGTGGGGAAAACAATAAAGTTTCCCCGCTGTCAGCCTAGCAACAACAATTTTTGGGGGACTGTTCTTCATTCACCATCCCAATTGTAAATGAGGAAAGGACATTAGAATTGTGCTTTTGCAAGATATTGAATACATTTTCTGTCGTCTGTGACGTCATCATCAGGTCACAAGCAGGCAAGTGAGCAAGGAAGGACGGAAGTCTGTATTTTGGAATGCACTCATAGAAAAAGTGGAACAGAGCGGTCAATGGGATAAGCTGGACTCTCCTATTAGATCTCCTTTTAGGTCTTCTCTGACCGAATGCTTTTCTGTTCCACCAGACGATGGCTTATTTTAGACTTGGTGTATGCATGTATAGCTGTTGTTTAATCTCTGAGTGCGGGACCTTCCTCATGAGAGCGAGACTACGTGAGACTGATATTTTCT
>NC_085863.1:44734170-44741670 GCF_034702125.1 Engraulis encrasicolus
CAGTTGCTGAGAATGAACTCTGGTGTGCCCTCAAATTCAACAATACATCCTGACAAAACTGACATAAGTCCTCTGCACACCTGTTCTGACTAAGTGCAGAGCACTACTTTACTGCTTTACATTCAATTTCACTTGCGCACACACTGGCTTTAGTCTGTCGAGGTCAGTCATTGATTACCATTGAAACCTTTTGCGATAAAATTCTTATTATAATCCAGCGGTTTCTCTGCTTGTTTGCTGTAGTGCTGCTGTCAGTGTGTGGGGTTATTGAAATGGTTGGGATTTGAAAGCAGAGCTACTGACAGCTTTGGCCGGCCCAGGACAACATCCTCTGAAGACCCCCTACCCCAATATATACAATGCAATGAAGAATCAATTCTGCCACCCTCCCCTCTCCGGGACAAGTGAACCCTTTGTCACAGCTTTTCTCCAACATGATCTCACCACCGGTTTGTCAGTTTACCAATGATATGACTTATAACTGATATGACTTTATGACTTAAGCATAGTGCTGCATGTGGAAACATAAGAGTGAAGTGAGTGAAGTCAGAAACTGCCACAGATTTCGTGTCCAAAGAGTCTGTTTCCATGTCACAGAATTTTGTGAGATTGCGCTGGCCTGTTCCAAAGTGTTCTGCAATGCTGTCGTTGTCGTTACTAGTCTGCAAAGGCCTTTAAAGCCAGCCTGATTGCAATTGTCGTGACAAGACATTAACAATTGAGTCAAAGGTAGATCCAATCTGCCTTCTAATCCAACTTTTTAAACTTCAGCCTCACTTCTACACCTCCGGAATGAAAACATGTATCAATACGAGAAAGCCAGTACCATACAAAATCAGTGCGAAGAGTAATACAATAGCCTTTTTAGTTTTGTTCCCTGATTCTCATGCTTCTGAAAAGAAAGAGCAGAGGAGAATGCTGGAGACCCCCTCCTACACACACACACCATTCACAATGTCAGCCGGCTGACAAGTAACAGGTGTAAAGAATCAAATACGTCAAGCTGAGTTTTGTCGACAGCACATTCATTTTGCATGCTGGCTGGCTCCTCATCATTACGGGGAGGGCTGTTCGTTATGTGGGTTTTAGTCTCATTGTGTTACTTTCAATATTCCTCCGTGAAGACTGAAATAAAAAAAAAATGAAGAGAGGAGAGAGGGATTGTGGCCTCATTAATTCACTGATGGAGACATTACCTTACACAAGAAGCTGAATCTGCACTAAGAGAAAACACAAAGTCCTTAAAAGTCCTTAAATTATGCTTATATCCGTCTTAATCTTCCCTGAAATTGCACAGCGGCCCTTCAGTGTGTGCTTATAGACTTTATACTCTCCAAGAGGTCCTGCCTCCACTCTTCACCGCCATTAATGTGTTGCCTTGCAGATATCTCATCAGTAATTATGACTCCACAGATGCTTAAATCTACATAATATGTTCCTATAAGTCTGCCCGGGCCTAAGGGTAGGTTGCACTGTGCAGAGGAGGCTCTGGCTGCATTGGGGGGCAGGCTAAGGTCTGCTCTTGTGAGTTTGCAGGTCTTGTCAGTGTAGCATGAGAGATATTTATGAGAGAAGCTGCTTTGTGTACTCCTTGTGGAACATTTGACTCCTTTCAACTGGCTATTTTGCATCATCCCCATGTGTAATACTGTTGTTGTCTTCACATAATGCGGCATAGCAACTAGAGATGCACCAGATCCTGATTTTTAGGATCCTGCCAGATACCGGATCCACTGCTTAAGATCCTGCCGGATCCGGAACCGGATACCGGATCCTACGAAAGGGTTGAAACACATAGCCTACTCACACACGTGGGCCCTTTTATCACGTTGGCTCAAACTATTTTGATTGAAAAGCCTTGGCTACCGGATCCTGAATCCTGGAACCGGATCCGGATAGTCTGAAAAACCCTATTATCCTGCCGGATCCGGAACCGGATCTTGGATCCTGTACATCTCTAATACCAACATAACATTACTCACTGTAAGATTGTCCATTCAATTCAATAGGGGAGGGTTTGAGTTCAACAGATAAATGTTGGGCTGGTGCATTAAAAAAGTTGGAACTTTTTTCCCGCAACGTACAAATGAACAGCACCATTATGCACAACGCTGAGACTGGAAATGCATAGAATACTGGCTCTGGAGGCTGCCGTACGGTGCCATTTGTCCGGGGTTCATGTGAGAAGGTGCACACGCACGCGCACGCACACACACTTTCCCACATTCACACACCACATTTATCACATGGACAAAGCCACATATTTATGTAATCACTCTATTATATTATGTTATATTAGCATATATTATATTATAATATATCATATTATATTATATTATATTATATTATATTATATTATATTATATTATATTATATTATATTATATTATATTATATTCCCATGAGGGTTATAGCAGAATTCAGAGTGCAGAAACTTTCCCCATGCTTTTTAGCTCTTCACCAAACTCTCTAGCTCTCATACTGTACTGTACCTGACCCCATCACATACAAACACTTCCAGCATTTCCACCCGTCTCTCCTCCTGTCTCCCCAGGATCTCTGCCCAGCGTTGAGCACTTTGTGGGGGGGAGCCGGTTGAGGTTGAGAGCCTGGTGGGCCTGGTTGTGGGCACCAGCGTCAGTGTTGAGAAGAACAGCATGGTGGACCAGCTTTAGGGCAGCCCCAAGCTTGAAGGCCCACATACTGTACTGCAACAGCTTTGACTGTAAACCCCCCTCTCAGCATCATGTGAAAAACAAGTTTCTCAGAGAGAGAGCGAGAGAGAGAGAGAGAGAGAGAGAGAGAGAGAGAGAGAGAGAGAGAGAGAGGGAGAGAGAGCACAAAGTGTCAGTTCCACTTTTTTTCCCTCCCTAGATATGCATGGAAGTGGGCCATTTCTCTCGCGCCTTTGTTCAATCATGTTCAAAGCTGCCACTCATGAAAGCCTTGTGAACCCAAATAACAAGGAGACTCCCCAGCAAGTCCTGTCCTCGGGCCGTGAGCTCCTGCCTCACGTCTGAAGCGGCAGAAAAAAAAACTCTGCAGTGGTGGATGAGCAGAGAGGCCCTCCTGTAGTCCTCTGTGGGTTTCCACTGTGGTCCTCCTGTGCTCAAAGTCAATTTCTCCGGTGTGAATTCAACACTAAGAGAGTCAAGTGTAACAGTCAAACCACTGGTCTTAACTCTCTAGTGCTGAATTAACTCAACACGTTTTAATGTGAATCCTTTACTTACATTCAACCTCAGGCGAATTGGTTACAGGGGTAGCTGTGTGGTGTTTACCACAGAAACCAAATGGCCATAACTCACCATGGACAGATTCATGCTTGTTGAAGCTGAAACGAAAGAAAACAAAAAAGGTGTTTTGCTCTTTCTCAGGAAGTATATCTTTCCCATCTTAAAAATCTAAAAAATCGAATAGTCATTCATATACCCCCCCCCTCTCTCTCAAACACACACACTCTCTGTCACACACACGCACGCACACACACACACACACACACACACACACACATAAACACACACACACAAAATCACACACAGCAACGGAAGGACTGAACCACACTAGGTCCTCTCTCTCTCCTCTCTTTCTCTCTCTCTCCCTCTCTCTCTTTCTCTCTCTCTCCCTCTCTCTCTCTCTCTCTCTCTCTCTCTCTCTCTCTCTCTCTCTCTTACTGTTAGGTTACTGTTAGTATTTCCTTCCCTTTTATATCTCTTTTTTCCATCACCATCTTTTCTGAAGCAAAACTAATCTCTTCTTTTGTGGAGACGGACATTATCAGCGCGCCACTGATTTCAGTTAATGATGTGTAAAGGCAATTAATGCTGTGAACCGTGGCCCCCGTCCACGGCCAGATATTTACACTTGGAGTCATGAAGACATTATTATTACCAACCACCACCACTTATTTTCCTCTCTCTCTCTCTCTCTCTCTCTCTCTCTCTCTCTCTCTCTCTCTCTCTCTCTCTCTCTCTCTCTCTCTCTCTCTTTCTTTTTCTTTTTTTCTTCCAGGGGATCTCCAGAAGTGGCCTTTTTACTGCAATATGCCAGCAATTATGATGAATCGCGGTAATTAAGCATGGGCTGACGGAGATGAGAATTATGGATGAGGCCGAGCACAGGGCTATCTCCCCTCACAGCTCAGGGCCGACCTGAGCGAAGTGCTGCACAGCAGGAGAGACAAGGAGGGGTTTGTACAGTAAGTAGGTATCAGCACACAGGCTACATCTGGCAGATGCATCCTTGTTGGGGGGGGTCAAGATCTTATCCTCGACATGATTGTCGAGATCCATTCCTCACTGCTTAATCAATGCCTTTGTGACCAGCAGAGCGCATAGCAGCAAGAGAGACTGGGGCTTGTGGGTATGTACTGTATGGCCAGCACATGCTGACGAGATGTAAGCCTAGTGATGACCAAGGACTGGTTCAGATGTAATGCGGATGCATGCATGTCGAGGGTCAAGATCTATTCACTTCTATCAGAGACCGCATACATGTGACCGCATACACACACAAACACACACTCCAATCTTCTCTGAGCCACGCTTAAGTCTCATACTAGAAAGGCACTTGTGAAGTAGAAAGGAATAGATCTCGACCGCTTACAAAGCATGTATCTGCATTACATCTGGACCAGTCCTTGAGCATCGCTGCATTAAAGCTGCATGCTGGCAGGCAGCGCACACTACACACAATCCCCAGTCTCCCATTGAGCTGTGCTGTGTGGTCGCTTTTGTCACAGGTCGAGATATAGAGTATTCCTTTTTACTTCACAAGTGCCTTTGTAGTATGAGACTTAAGCAAAGCTCAGAGAAGATTGGAGGGTGTGTGTGTATGGCCAGCATCACTATTACTTCATTGGTTTCTTTCTGCATGAGACTACAGCATAGCACAGCTGGAGACAAGGCCAATCATACAACTGCCACGATGACACAAGCAACGTGTTGGCAGGGGTCACTAGTGACGTGTGTGTGTGTGTGTGTGTGTGTGTGTGTGTGTGTGTGTGTGTGTGTGTGTGTGTGTGTGTGTGTGTGTGTGTGTGTGTGTGTGTGTGTGTGTGTGTGTGTGTGTGTGTGTGTGTGTGTGTGTGTGTGTGCGTGTGTGTGTGTGTGTGTGTGTGTGATAGAGACCCATATGGAAAATAATGGTAAAGAACTTATAAGAATTCTATACGGTATGTGGCATATATGATTTAATCCTGAAGGTGGCCCTTCTTGTTGTTTTCTCAAAAAGAATTACATGTATTACTATGTATGAAGCATACAAAGGAAGTAATTGTATCATAAATGTTATCTTTAAATGCCATGCACAATTTGTATGTTATTCAAATTCGTGCGTTTCACCAACACCAAAAGGGGCCACTTTCAGGCGTAAACTTAACAAAAAAAATGTATATCTGTTTTCACTGTCATATAAAAAACTTTTAAAATTCATAATAAAACTTGCATATGATTTTACAATATTCTTTCCATGTGGGGACAGAGTGCTGTGACTGTGTAAGAATGAATAAGTAAGGGAATGACCATACTGAGTGAGAATGTGTGTGTATGGGAGAGAGAGAGAGAGAGAGAGCAAATGTATTAGCATTGACATATATGAGTAGCGTGACGACATGGACATGAAGGAAGACATATCTGCTGGAGTGGATTGAAGTGTTCCTCTGTAAGGCCTCGAGCACCCCCCATAGTGTCCCTGCATCTCCACCATCAGCAGAGGCCTCTGAGGAGACTCCGAGCCGTCGGGGGATTCTAACATCAGGCCTGCCACACACTTTAATATGTCATCAGTATATTCTTTTGACTCATAGATCATACAAACCTCTTTACTGCGGCAGTACAATTTTACTTTTTAAGTTTACTTCAGTTCATTTCAGTTTATCGCAAATTGGTTTGTTTTATTTCATTCCGTTTTTTTTTCAAACCTTTTTTTCATAACACTTCAATGACTCAGTTTGGATTAGTTCTTTGCTATTCGATTTAATATGGGGACCAGTTTCTGACCTCATAAATAGTTATGGTCAAATATCTTTTGTACTTATACTGTAGCCTGATTATCATCGATATCAAATCTCTTCAAGACTTGGTCTGACCAAGAGCATAGCAATTAACATTTCCAAAACGGCATGGTTGACCCGCCTCCCTTCGTTTCCCAATGATTGTTTACTTCCCGACAAAGTGGGAGGAGTTCCCGATTTTTCAGTAGCACAGAAAGTACTTGCAATGCCCATGACCTGACTTGTAGCAACGCTGACAGTGTTGCGTCACTAGGAGGGCACGGCCTGGCTACTTATACCGCACCATCCCTCATCTCACCAGAGTATGCAGTATTGATGTGACCAAACTTATTTAATGTATTTATTCAATTACTTATATCATTGTTGATTTTTAATTTGAGGTGAATTCTATTACCTGTACTGGCCATGAAATAGCCACAGTTGCATATTTGGCCATAAATGTAAACAAACAAACAAACACACCAGAGTATTACATCATCTAGGTAGTTTGCCTCTTTATGGTAATTCCCAGATAAAGTAGGCCTATGTAGACTGATCTGGCATTATTGTGGTTCCGGGATTGTCCCTGTTCAGGCCTACCACAACCAGGCAAGCAAACTAGGCAACTGATTGTATTTGTATCCAAATGACAGCATTGACCACTCTGTGACTGTGGCAGCACCTCTGCAAATTCATTCAGTAAATGAAAAGTGAAATAGTACTGCTATCAAAATCTCTCTTAAAGGGGGCCCTCCCCAATAGTATGAAGAGAAGAAAAGTGCCCCAAGTCCCACTTTGCCTAGGGCCCCCATATGCTGGGAATACCCTCCCTGTCCCTGTTGTATCCCTGATATACTGTAAGCCCCTGAAGTATTAATGTGTCCCTGCTGTGGCCCTGGTGGATGTCTAAATGTGTCCCTTATGTGGCCCTGACACAGGCCCAGGTGCAGCTCTAATGCTCTGCTGTGGGATAGGGTTTTCATTTAGCTGCTGCCACCCTGCATGTATACCTGTGAGAATAGAATGCACAGTGTATGTGACCTGCTTTAGCTTGCTTTGGACTCTGTGTGTGCGTGTATGCGTGTGTGTGTGTGTGTGTGTGTGTGTGTGTGTGTGTGTGTGTGTGTGTGTGTGTGTGTGTATGTGTGTGTGTGTGTGTGTGCGTGTGCGTGCGCGCGCGTGTGTTTGTGTGTGTGTGTGCGCGCGTGTGTGTGTGTGTGTGCATGACAGAGTGAGAGAGAGCGAGAGAAAGAGACAGACAGACAGAGAGAGGAAGTTGCAAGTGGGTTTACCTTGTAGCAGTGTGATATCCTATTCCTCTATAACTCCTCGGCAGTGTGCTGTCAAACTCAGATACTCCCCCAAAGAGGAAGAGGAGGAGGAGGAGGAAGAAGAAGTGTGAAATGACAGCAATGAAAATAACAATGGGGAAGGGATGATTGGTTTGTAAATAAGCCGGATTGTGGGTCGAGGGGATAAAAGTCTGTATTTGGCTTGGAGGAGGATGAT
>NC_085863.1:44744170-44844170 GCF_034702125.1 Engraulis encrasicolus
CCACATGGGGTAATCTTCACCGTCATCATGTTTTTATGGTCTTTAGGGGAAAAAGTTTACCAACTACATCATTTCCTGAAGTTCTTGCTGTAAAGGAGGTTTGTTAATTGGGTTTGTTTAGTATTTATGTACTGCCTCACAGCTCTTTAAAGAAGCAAGTTACCGGTATGGGGCTGATTTTTAAGTAATAGCTTGAAGGGCAGTCATGGGTAAGGCGTTAGACTTGTAGCCCAAAGGTTGCTGGTTCGACTCCCGACCCGCCAGGTTGGTGGGGGGAGTAATTAACCTTTGCTCTACCCCATCCCTCTATCCCATACCTCATAAACTGCTCCCTTGGGGCGCCATTGGGGGCTGCCCCCTTGCACGGGTGAGGCATAAATGCATATTTGTTGAGTGCTGTGCCACAATGGGATTTGGAGTTTCCCAGTTGGGCTTTCACTTTCATGGCTTTCACTTTAAAAGAAGGATGTAAGGCTGGGCTGTTTTTTAATCAACTTTCTTGTTGACCTCTTCTCTGTCTCTCACTGTCCAGAGATTCTAGGAGTTATTATCCTCATCCAGTCTCTCTGCTCTGTCTCTTTGTGTGCTGTCAATCTGGTAAGAATGTAAGGTAAATCTTCAAGATGGTGTTGTAAAGGAATGAGTTAACAGAGTTTATTTTGTAAATTACTGACTTCCAGGCCTGGTTGGGCTGTTGAATTACCTTTCCTCTAGAGCAGTGGTTCTCAACCTTTTTTTGAACAAATATCTCACGGAGCTTGTCATGAACCTTCCAACGGTTCCTTGACCTCATCATAAGCCCACCAATGCCCCCCTTAGTATTCAAAAATTAAATTGACTAATGTCCCACAATGGCAACTACGCACCACCCCCTCTCAGCTCTCTCCTTCTCAATCTCCAACCGCTCCCTCCCCCCAAGGGGGCTCTCTAACACCCCCTGAGGGGCTGTAGAGCCCCCTTTGAGAAATACTGTTCTATAGCTTTCTGGCTCGCTCTCAGTCTCTCTGCGTGCTGTTGACCTCTTTGACCTAAAGCCGCAGCTCTGTAATTGTTACAAATGTGGAAAGGCAACCAGAACACAAGGTTGCCCAGGAGGTCATGAGTGATGCTGCACATATGGTGCGTGCAGGGCCGCTGATAGCTTTTGCCGGGCCTTGGACAAGGTAATCTCAAAGGGCCCCCCACCCAGAACATATAATGTAATGAGCACCCAATTCTGGGCCCCCTTTCTCACTGGGCCCGGGACAACTGACCCTTTTGTCCCCCTCTGTCAGAATCCCTGGGTGTGTGCATTGTGGTGTGTGTGCGCGTGTGGGTGTGTGGGTGTGTGTGGGACTGAGGTAGGTGCAGGTAGGTGGCATTGTGGATGCATGCCTGTGTGTGTGTGTGCGTGCGTGCGTGTGTGTGTGTGTGCGTGTCTGTGTCTGTGTCTGTGTGTGTGTTCACATGCACATGTCTCTGCATGTGTACTCTGCAGTATGTGTGTGTGTTTGTCTTGGCTGCCACCACAGCACAGTACGCACATGTGTGGCGAAGACCTAGGGAGGAGTCTCACCATGACAGGATGGGGGGTGTGGGGGGGTGGTGGAGCCCCGCTGTGCTGTGCCTGCGGCACCCGAGGCGTCCTGAAGGGCACGACCTCTGCTGCTCTGTGGGTAATGGGTAATAGGTAATGGGAGGCCAGTGATGGATGTGTGGGGCAGGTCGTGGGTGCATGGTGGAAGATAAACCTGTGAGTAGGCCTGCTGACACAGGAGGACAAAAAAGGCGTATGTTGTCCGGGGCCCCAGGGACATAGGGGACCCAGAGTTGCGTCCTCATTACATTTTATGTATGTAATGGGCCTTCTCGTATGACTTTTTCCTGGGCCCAGAGAAAGCTGTCAGCGGCCCTGCCTGCGGGGGTGGGGGAGGGGGTTGGGTCAGGGTAAGTGTGGGTGTTGGGTTGGGGAAGACTTGCTCTAACATAACACCCATGCATCAACCGTGTGTGTGTGTGTGTGTGTGTATGTGTGCGTGTGCGTGCATGTTCGTGTGTGTGTGTATGTGTGTGCATGAGCATGTGTGTGTGTGTGCTTGTACCCGAACATGGGTGTGCGCATGCATGTTCGCGTATGTGTGTGTGTGCCTGCGTACACGCATACGGTGCATATCTGTGTTGTGTGTGTATGGAAGTGCTCTCATTAACATCCTGTGGGATACGGATGAAGCTGTCTGTTCAGGGACACCTTAACCTGAACCCCCCACCCCCCTTCACACTACTCTCTCAGCTACTTCTTTGTCCCTCCATGTGCCCTTCCTACTTTGACTACTTCCATAACTTATTCAACCCCTCATAGACTAGGCAGAAATCTCAGGAAACCCTTCAGAAAAAGGGTCTAGCGGCAAATTTGAGGAAAAGTCGGTAAACATGCTATTTCCCATAATTTGAGGGTGCTGAATCCAAATATTTTGTTTACCAAGCTGAATTTTGAGTTTTAAGCCTGCTAATTAGCATAATAGCATAGCAGTCATACTAGGCGAATGGAGATTCTTTGTCTCTGCTATATCTTTTGAAAGGGTTGATAAATTGTCACCAAATCTTGTATGCTGATGCTCCAGCATGTGTACATGTATTGTCTATATTTTGGAAGCCACTGGTTTCAAGATGACTGACTTTCAAGATGGCCGACTCGTAAAATGTTAACAAAAAGTCCCATACTAACGCAAATTACAAGGATGGCACAAAACATCCAGCTTGGTAAACATAATATTTCTAATCAGCACCCCCAAAATATGTGAAAATAGACTATTTATCGACTTTTCTTCAAATACGCCACTAGCATTCTTTTTTTCTTACAATTGTACTAGTACACAACTGTGCAAAAGTCGCCGAAATACATTCAGAAAAAGGGATCTAACAGCTAATTCAATTGATATTGTTGAGGGTGGTGATTCTAAATATTATGTTTGCCAAGACAGATTTTGAGGTTTAAGTGTGTTAATTAGCATAATAGCATAGCAGTCATATAGGCGAATGAAGTTCTCTTTAATTAAACATATTTCATGAAAAGTCCAAATAAATACAGACAAATATCAACATAATGTATCAATATGACACATATTATAATAAAATATATAAATCACTATGATGCTTGATTAGCATTAGCGCCCACTGTACTGTAACCACTATACTGCAACTACTATATTGTAACTTTTTAAAACTTGTGTTTTTCATTTCATTCATTTGATGAACAGAACAAATTCCTGACACAGATATAAAGTAGAGTTGGATTCGAGATGACAGACCATTTCTGTTTTTATTTTAACAAGTCTTTGGTCCCTGTTTGCCATCATCAGCTTTTACCCTTTATTGAGAATAGTTTACTGCTTCACTGAAATATTGGGATATATAACATGACGTGGAGATGCTCTCTTGTCATTCTCTCCATGGTGTCATGTTATAGTCATTCTCTCTAGTCATTCTCTCTACGGAGTCATGCTCTGTACGGTGGGGGACAAAAATGGAAGAGCAAGCTTGTTTGAGCCCTTTCATGTCTGGCTCTTCAGGAGATTGTATAATTTGCCAGAAATCGAAAAAGGATACGATTTACAAAGGAACAGCTCAAGGCCTACAATCGCTTAAGGCATCAGCTGAAGAAAGACAAACATTTCAAGATGCAGCTAATATTGATAAGATCCAGAGGATTTTGACCATCGGGCCTGGGAATGGAGATGAAGTACAATGGCATAAGAGCTGTTTCGCAACTTTTACAGACAAAGGTAAAATACAACGACTAAATAAACCATCACATTCAACTGTAACTACACCTCACACTAGTTCAAGACTACGTAGTAGGACATCATCAACCGACTGGAAGCTCTGCTTATTTTGCCAGGAAAGCAAAAAGGTGAAGAAAGAAACACTATGCTCTGTTATGACATTTAAAGTCAGTCAACAAATAATTGATGGTGCACGGTGTGACCATGCTCTTTCTGTACGTGTGGCAGGGGTTAACGATTTGATAGCTGCTGAGGGCAAGTACCATCCCAACTGTTACAAGAAATTCATTCGAAGAGTATCACAGACAAGAGGAGAAGCAAATGATGAGAAGGGGCGAATATTGATGTGGCTCATTAATGACTTAAAGAAGTCTGCTGCAAATGGAGATATTTTGGAACTGAAAGAGGTATTTTCTCACTACTGCTCACTTGCTGTGGAAGAGGGTGTTGAAATACCACCGTCATTCCTTAGTCGTATATCTACGTTCAAGGAATATATTGCACCTCATATCACAGACCTTTACGAATTCGTAAAACTGCGAAATGAAGAGATCACTGGGAGGCAAACAGTGCTCCTGCCAACTGAATTTGCACATGTTCCAGTGTCTGAAATGTTGAATAAAAGAAGGGATGCTGAGCCTGATGAGAACCCAATACCTGTCTACAGGCCTGATGTGGAAGATGACTTTCTGGCAATGGTGCATGTAGCCCTTCAGCTTCGCTCTGATATATTGGCACAACCAGCACACAAAGGCCTTAATGTTTCTGAAGAGGATGCTATTGCCTGTGTCCCAGAGAAACTGTACATGTTCATTAAACTTCTTATTGGAGGACAGAGTCTCCTTGAGAAGCAAAGTGAGGAGAGTGAGGAAATGGATGATGATATTGACTCTGGAGATGAGGAAATTGATGACATTGACTCTGCGGATGAAGCTGAGGATGAAAGAGAGGCAGAAGAAGTTGAGAAAAGAGGGGAGATGCAACGAGCTGGCCACCAAAAGAAAAGTGAACAGCATGTCGAGACCAGAGTCATGAGTGTTGCACAGGACTTGGTGTACATGGTAAGTGGGGGAAAGAACTGGACTCCCAAACATATTGGCCTTGGTACAAGCTTACATCAGGCAACACGGTCAAGAAAATTGGTGGAGATGTTTCATCATGCTGGACATATAATCAGTTATAGGGACATCCTCCGAATTGACACTGCCCTTGCAACACATACTCTATCAACAATGGACAAGGAGACTGGAGCCATCATCCCATCCAATTTAGTTCAGGGGCGTTTTATTCATTTTTCTGCAGACAACATTGACATTAATGAGGGGACTCTTGATGGCCAAAACACTTTCCATGCAACCCAGTATGCTGCCTGGCAAAGAGGTCCAATATCAGTTGATCCTCTAGAAAATGTCTCACCAAGTCAGCAGGTCACTCTTAAAGTTCCAGAGGAAATGAACATAATCTTGCCTGTGTATATCCGTGAAGGAAGTGTCGAGCCAAATTTGAATGACAATGTCTGCGAGCAATGGTTTGAACAAACACTCAGTCATTGTCCAGCCGCAATAACGGCAGTTGCCAAAGACAGAGCATTTCACATGAAACGACAGGCACAAAATCCCAAACCTGGCTGGACAAGTTTCAATGAAGAAGGGTCTGACACAAATCCTGAGATCAGCTTGGTTGGCTACATGCCCATAATCCCAGCCCCATCACATGACATCAACACTATGAATACTGTTGTCAGAAGAATCATGCAAGTTGCCAAATCATTCAACCAGAGCTATGTTGTACTGACTGTTGATCAAGCACTTTTCCCTTTACTTATGGAACTGAAATGGATAGTGCCAGAATATAAAGACAGTCTCATCCCACGTCTTGGGGGTCTGCATATATCAATGAACTTTTTGAAGGTTCTGGGCCAACATATGCAAGATTCTGGTCTAGCTGAAATCTGGGTGGAGAGTGGCCTATTTGGTCCTGGAACAGTTAACCATGTTCTAGAAGGGAAAGACTACAACAAGGGTGTACGGGCTCACAAGATTACCGTTCAAGCCTTGTGGCAACTGCTTTTGCCAGAGTTTCTGGTCTATCTGGAGGACCATGATGGGAATCTCAAACAAAATCTTGAGACATATACAAAATCTGATGTGAAGGAAGACTTTGAGAAAATGTGTGACATGCTATCCTCTGACACTTACAATGCTCTCCAATCCTCATTTATTGCTTCAAAGAAAGATGCAAATCCCAATTTTCAATTCTGGTGGCAGTACGCAGAGATGGTTCAGATCCTCCTGCTTTTTACCCGTGCTCAGAGAGAGGGAAAGTGGGGCTTACACCTGTATGCATTTCAGGAAATGCTTCCATACTTCCATCGCTACGACCATACTAATTATGCAAGATGGGGCCCGGTGTACCTGGCTCAGATGAAGCAGCTTCCAGCTGAAGTGCAAGAGGAATTTGACAATGGAAACTGGGTTGTGAAAGGATCATCAAGAAGATTCAACCAAGTGGATCCTGACCAAGCTCAGGAATGGATGAATGGTATCGGAAAGGGAAGCGGTGGGATAATTGGCATCACCAAAACGGCATCTGCACTATTCCGTTGGACTTTATCATACAGTTTTCGCACACACATAGCTGCACAGACAAGGGAGATGTATCATCTTGAACATTATGATCAAATGGTGCATAATGAATCCAATGTGTCAAGGAGGCTCCAAGACCATGCAGATGAAAATAATGTAATGGAATTGTTACAGAAATCAGCTGTGTTCTCAGACAGACAGCAGAGTTGCTTTCCTGATGTGTTGCAGAATATTGTTACTAAAGACATCGCAACAACAGAAATACAAGAATCTCTACTAAATGCACGCAGTCTTGGTCAGGAGAAATTGATCACCTTTGTGAAACAGAGGCTCATGCAACCCAAGAATGGTGACCAGCAGAAAAAACTCAGGGATCCTTTGCCAAAAAATAAACCTCCTACATTTGCCACTCTTCACAGGGCAGGAAAGAAAGGAGTGGAAAAGTTAGTCACCAAAGCCAAAGCTGAAAGAAATGTTTTGCAGCGCATTATCACAGCATATGACGCAGGAAGGGAAGTGGACTTGGGGAAAATCCTCAGACACGAGTTGATGAATGTCCCCACTGCTATTGCAGACAGTGATGGCTATTTGAGAAGTGGAAATAAATCCATCCTCAGTCAGGTGCTATGTGGTGATGTGGAATGTCCAGCACTGGTGTACCCTACAGACATTGATTCAACGCTAGTGATCGATGGTCAAGCTTTTGTTATGATGCTAGGACAACCATCTGACTGCAACACATTTGGGCAATATGCCAGCAAGTTTGTGAAAAGAGTGCTTGCATTTGGCAAAAACTTTGACAGAATTGACACTACATTTGACAGGTACAGAGACATATCAATTAAGAGCACAACCAGGGGGAAACGCGCAAGAGGATGCACACCTATTCGCCGTGCCATTGAAGATAGCTCTGTACCACTTCCAAGGAACTGGTCCAATTTCCTTGCTTTGGAGAAGAACAAAGAAGATTTGGCAACATTTCTATCAGACGAGCTATTGGCTCAAGCTCCAGACGACAAAATTATCATTGTGGCTGGAGGCTTTAAAGAAGAGAACACGGCAAAGTGTAATTCAGAAATAGACATCACTGCTCTCCAGGCCTACCATGAGGAAGCAGACACAAGGATTGTGCTCCACTGTATACATTCAAATGCAGAATTTCTTGTCGTTTCAAGTCCAGATACAGATGTACTCATTTTGTTAATTGCGCATTTTGGCAAAATGAAGTGCAAACAGTTGTGGCTGAGAATGGGGACCTCCAAAAAACCCAGGCATATCCCCATACACAAAGTGCATGAGAGTCTGAGGGTGCAGGTTCCCGATATTGAGAATATTCTGGCCTTCCATGCAATAACAGGCTGTGACACTGTGTCCTACTTTGCAGGACATAGCAAGAAAACATCCTGGAAAACATTCTTGGAGCAGCCTGCACTTTTAGATGGACTTGGCCTGGGTGAACTGACTGAAACCACCATACATTCTGCAGAGAAGTTCATTTGTCGTGTTTATGACACCAACGATGTCAGCTGGAATGATGGAAGAGCCACACTGTTCTCCAGATGTCGGGGACCTGAGGCTCTACCACCTACGAGTGATGCTGCTCAGTGGCATATTAGAAGAGCACATTATCAAGCTCTAGTATGGAGACAAGCAAACAAAACAAATCCAATACTACCACCTATAGAGGAAATGGGATGGGATGTCATCAATGGACACCTGGAACCCAAACTGATGTCTGTTGCAGCAATCCCCAAAAGCTGTAGCTTGATGGTTACCTGCAGGTGCAAGTGTGGTTGCAATACAAGCAAATGCAGTTGTCGCAGCGCCGGCTTGCTTTGTACAGGTGGCTGCAAATGTAGAAGAACTCCAGATCATCCATGCCAGAATGCAAGCAGTTTGGACTAAGGAGGAACATCTCACTTCAGGTAAGTTAGAAGTAATTTCTCTTAACTTTCTATTTCAAATTTAACACAGAACTAACACCAAACACAACATAAAATCCTAATGTGTGACTTTTTCTTTCCACAGTGACTTTTGCAGTGGCCATGGAGATTGAGAGGCACTCTCTGCTGTAAATAAATTTGATTTGTATTTATTTTGGCCTGTTCTTAGTTTGATTTCAGGTTTAAGAGCAATTAAAAAGGTTCGTTTTATGAATACTGTTTGCTTTATTACCTTTATCCCATCTGTTATTAATAAACGTTGTTATTAATAAACTACCTTGTTTTATTGCCTTAATTCCATCTAACATGTTTAAAAAATACTTGGTTATGACTCCTGCACTATTTTAGCACTTAAATATGACATTTAACCTTAATGCTATGATGTTTAACTGATTAGTTTAGAAATAAAAAGAAAAAAAGAAAAAAACGTTTTGCTCATTTTAATATGCAAATTAGAAGGTTTAAAACTCAGAATTCAGCTTGGTAAACACAATATTCAGAATCAGCACCCTCAAATTATGTAAAAAACATAGTTTACCGGCTTTTCCTCAAATTTGCCGCTAGAACTCCTCTTTTGTGAAAATTGTACTAGACTATCAACACTTCTCCTCTTACATGATATCGTTTCTTCCAATGTTCTTCCCTTCCATCCTCCTGTTTTCTACTCCTCTCCCTTCTTCATCTCCTCTCCTATTTACCTCGTCTCCTCCTCTCTCACTCATCTCTCATCCTGACTTACTCCTCTTCTTTACTCTTCTCCTATATTATTATCCCTCTCTCCCTCCCTCCTCCTTCTCTAATCTCACCTTATTGACCTTATTGACCTTATTGACCATCAGTTAACCATCTCCTTCTTTACTCATCTCCTACCTCATGCTTCCCTTCTTCTCACCTCATCTCCACACCTCTCCTCTTACTCCCTATACCTCTCCTCTCCACACCTCTCCTCTTACTCCCTATACCTCTCCTCTCCACACCTCTCCTTACTCCCTATACCTCTTTCGCTGCCTGCTCTCCTGCCTTACTCCCTTCCTCTTTTTGCTGTACTTACCTCCTTCTCTCCTTTACTTAACCTTCATACACTCTCCTCCTCCCATGCTCATAACTTTCTCTCCTTTTCTCTTTTTTGTTGTTGTTGTGGCCCTTTCTCCGCTGACCATAAAGTATTTAGAATTAATGCTGCCTTTTGATCCATGTGTGGTATACAAGTGCTTGTGGTATTTAATTTCTGTTACTGAGGTGCTCTCTCTCTCTCCCTCCTCTCTCTCTTTCTCTTTCTGTCTTTCTCTCTCTCTCTCTCTCTCTCTCTCTCTCTCTCTCTCTCTCTCTCTCTCTCTCTCGCTCTCTGTGAGTGTGGTGCTAATCTCTGTATTTTCCTAGCACCTTCCTCAATGCAGGGACCAGCAAAAAACATCCACCCACAATGACTTCGCCATTCTGAAGGAAAGCAAATGTTCATGTTTGTGTGTGTATGTGCGTGTGTGTGCCTTTGTGCACACGTGCATGTGTGTGTGCATGGGTATGTGCGCTCCTCAATGCGGCGCACTGATTGTACCACTGTACTGTTGTACTCCTCCATTCCATTCAACCCCCTCGACTACCCCCATCCCCCAGCCTCACATCAGCATCATCCTCCCCCTCATATCACCTTAGCTTCAGCCACTTTCATTGAAATAGCCAGGGCACTTCTATTGAAATAGCCAGTCACTCCTACAGAGGTTTGGTCATGTAATACCATGGCTACTGGCTTGCCTCTGGACTTCATTATCTTAAAATGACTTACTGCAGTAATAAATCATCAATATGGTGTAGATGTGTGTGTGTGTGTGTGTGTGTGTGTGTGTGTGTGTGTGTGTGTGCGTGCGTGCGTGCGTGCGTGCGTGCGTGCGTGCGTGCGTGCGTGCGTGCGTGCGTGTGTGTGTCTGTGTGTGTGTGTGCATGTGCGCACACTAGTGCTATACAAATGTCATGGACACACACACACACACACACACACACACACACACACACACACACACACACACACACACACACACACACACACACACACACACACACACACACACACACACACACACACACAATGTTTGATTAAAAGAAATGGTGGCGTGAAGATAAGGGAGCGTTTTGTATGTACAATTTTTTATGTACTGTACAGTTTATTTATTTATTTTTACAATAACCTAGCTGACATGATCTGAATTCGTATGTGTTTAACTATGTTATGTGTGTTTATGTGTAAGAACTACATTTCATTCTTTTCCAAATTTAAAATGTTTCAGAGTACCCTCTAACATCCAACCTTTTACACTCTCAAATGTAATGAAGTGGGCTCTTTTTTTGTTTTTGTTTTGAGGCCTGCACATTCCACAAAACTGTTTTCAGCAGCAACGGAATGGGTGGGAAAAAAGAAAAAAGAAAAGAAAAGAAAAGTTAAAAAGCGAAACATCAAAGGCAGTTCATCAGTTTCTTGTCCACCTGTCTGCAGTCGGCTGCGCTGGGGATTCAGACTGAAAAACAAACAGTGCAGTGGTGAGGGCGGTCCTAGCAGCTCCAGGATTCAGATCCCCCAAGACTCAGGTGTCCTGTACACTGCACTGGCTGCCTGCCCGCGTTCCTACACAGTAAAAAAAGAACTGTTGTTTTTACGGAAAATTGCTGGCAGCAGTGGTTGCCAAAGTCTACCTTTAAACAAATAACGGTATATTTCCTTTTTACATTTTACGGTAAGATTATGGCAGCAGTGGTTGCCAAAGCCTACCGTTAAATAAATAACGGTATTTTTTTTTTTTTACATTTTACGGTAAAATTATGGCAGCAGTGGTTGCCAAAACAGATTGGACAGATTATATTCAGGTGAGTTCAATTATAGAGTTACAATCAGACAACTGATTGGACTGATTATACTCAGGTGAGTCCAATTATAGAGTTGCAATCACAGACAACTGATTAGACTGATTCTACTCATTGGAGTCCAATAAACATCAACTTAATTAGATACCTAAATAAATGCCCAATTGCCAGATTGTCTAGTGCAGGCAGGTGGACCAGTCTAGTATCATCAATGAAGGGTATGCAAATCCATTCTTTATTTAAAAAAGGCCTGAAAATAACCTTAAGGAAAATGAAGGCCAAAGCTAGCGGGGCAAGCAAGCTAACAAATAAGTTAGTTAGCAAGCCACCATGCACCCACCCTTACAACGTGACCTGCTAGCCGGGCCGGCCAGGTGAGGGCAGGCCAGCAGCCGGCCAGCCGGCCTTACAGCCAGCCAGCTAGCTAGCTAGCAACCAGTGAGCAGTACAATGCAACAGTCCCTGTTTAAATACATGTTGAAGTGAACCATGTGACCCGAGTGATGAAGCATTTGGCAGGTGCAGGCAGTAAGTTAATCATTGCATGACAGCCCTTAGCACTCAGGTGAGGTCAGGAATTGATTGATAGATTGATTTGGATGGGGTAGAATGACAGTTTCAAATAGACTGGGCTACTTCTAAGAGCTCAAGGGATTACTGTCCCAGGTAGACTTTTTCAGATTATACTAGCCTATAGGTATATTTTACACATTAAATGAGGCTAAACTGTAGGCTGTTACCGGAGAAATAATAAGTTACAATGAATTACTGCAAAATGTGCAAACTGTTGCCATTTGCAGTCCTTAACTGTTGCACAGTTTATTCAGTTGCCAGCTTCATTGTTGTCAAATCTACAACGTGGAGGCACCTGGAGCCAAGCAGACAGGCAATATGTTTTCTGTGGAGTAATTAATATTCAATTCATTATAACCTCCATTGCTTTCTGTTGGGTAGGAGGAATGCAAAAAAAGATATTCTGAATTTTGAAGAGGTTTACCGTGTCAATTTGCCTCTCAATCGAAAACTCTGATGGCAAAGCCTCAAAGTCCAATAAGGGAAAACATTATTGCGGTGGAGAATTTTTCGCAGGATGAACTACAACACATGCAGAGGGTTGTACTCTAAGTTAATACTCATTGATGGCTACTAATCAAATAGCGTGTTGACATCAAACTCTGCCTGTTACAACCAGCCTATCAGTGGTTTGACAAGTTACACCTGGAACAAGTGCAATCACAAGAGATCTATTGGACTAAAAGAGGACAAAAAGCCTAACACGACCAGAAAGAGCACCTACTTTTACACACAATGTGAAGAAAAGCAGAACAGAGTTATTTGTCTGTTGGTTCACAATTTGGTTCACTAACAGAGGATTGAGTTTGGTTCACTTATAGGGGACTCAACAAAAATGGCTGCTCATGTTGCCAAAACATTTGAAAATTGGGGAGGCATGTTTTTCATAACTCTCAAGGGAGTTAAACATTAACTCTCTAGCTCTCTTAGCTCAACAACTCAGATCCAGAGGAGTCAAATAACACTCTGTAGTGTTGCTGCAACTCTTGATGTTTAGATTTTGGCACCAGTCTAACTCTGATCAATCGAACTCTGGCAAATTTGCTGTGTACATATGTGTACACCAGTGAAAAATAAAGTCATGTACCGTTTCTTGACTACTTCATCTTCACTTAACGGTATTTTCCAATATTTTCTTTTCAGTGAACAGTTCAGTATTTTCTACATATTGACACCAGTGAAAAATAAAGTTATGTAGCGCTTTTTGACTAAATAGTGGCTTGCCATATTTAGTACAGAGATAAACTGTTTTACATTTTACGGTCACTGACTGTTGCAATTTGACAGTTTTTTGCCGTAATTTCAACAGGCATTTTTTACAGTGTACCTGTCTCTCTGTCTGTCTGTCTTTCTGCCCTCCTGCCTGTGTGTATATCTGTCTGTTTAGTTGCCCTCCTGATGTTCTGTCTGTCTGTCTGTCTGTCTGTCTGTCTGTCTACATGCATTCCTTCCTGTCTGACTTCATGACTTACGGTATTCCTGTCTGCCTGCCCCCTGAGTGTCTGTCTGTTTGTCTGTTTGTCTGGCTGTCTTTATGTCTGTCTGTCTGTCTGTCTGTCTGTCTGTCTGTCTGTCTTGCTATTTGTCTAGAAACAGTGTAGTGGTGAAGGTGGTCTTGGCAGCTCCAGGCCCCAGATCCCTCAGTAATCAGGCGTCCTGTACACTACACTGGCTGCCTGCTTCCTTGCCTGTCTGCATGGGCTGTCTCCCTACCCTCCTGCCTGTTGCCTGCCCTATTGATTGTCTGTCTGCCTGCGTTCCTGTCTGTCTGACTTCCTGCCTACCTGCTTTCCTATCCGAATGGCTGTCTCTCTGTCTGCCTTTCTGCACTCCTGACTAGGACGCCTACTTAACCCCCCTGCCCTTCTGATTTTCTGTCTGTCTGTCTGTCTGTCTGTCTACAAACACTGCAGTGGTGAGTGCGGTCTTGGCAGAT
The DNA here is from genome assembly GCF_034702125.1 of Engraulis encrasicolus. Lineage (NCBI taxonomy): Eukaryota > Metazoa > Chordata > Actinopteri > Clupeiformes > Engraulidae > Engraulis > Engraulis encrasicolus. The sequence continues at coordinate 44,757,822 of NC_085863.1, forward strand.
TCCTGCCCTGCCTGTCTGTATATCTCTTGATTTCATGTCTGTCTGTCTTCTTTCCTGTCTATCTGTCTTCCTGCCAGTCTGTCTGTCTGTTCTCTAGTCTACGTGCACGGCGACCTGGACTTCCACTCTAGCTGTATGTATGGGTCTGTTCACTGCGGGGGCCTGTTCTATGTGCATTGATATGATATTGTGTTGGTACTGTGCTATTTATTCCCTGGAAGTAATGTACAATATTGGCTCCTTTCTCAAGTGTCTCTGCATGGGCATCAAAGCCTGGGCAGCTAGCGTATAAATTAGTCGGCGCTATGAGATAGACACAGCGCTATGGGGGCATTATTCATCTTCTGTCAGCTTATGGCTGCTGCTGCTAATGTTTCGGTTACTACTCATCCTATTTGTTGCAGAAGCTCTTTGCAGTTTTAATGTTTGTGCAAAGACTTTGTCTTTGTCGGTGACTGTGTACTTTTCCTTTCTTTGTGTGTGTGTGTGTGTGTGTGTGTGTGTGTGTGTGTGTGTGTGTGTGTGTGTGTGTGTGTGTGTGTGTGTGTGTGTGTGTGCGTTTGCGTGAGTGTGTGTGTGCGTGCGTAGGTCTCTGCATACTGTATGTGTGTTGTTGTAAAAGTGTGCATATCCCTGGGTTCATTGTGTGTGTGTGTGTGTGTGTGTGTGTGTGTGTGTGTGTGTGTGTGTGTGTGTGTGTGTGTGTGTGTGTGTGTGTGTGTGTGTGTGTGTGTGCTTGTGTGTGCGTGTGTGCTCGTGCACGCGTGTGCTTGTATGGCGTGTGCACAACGCCTGTGCATGTGTGTGTTGCTGTAAAGTTGTGCATATGCCTGCCTGGGTTCATTTGTGTGTGTGTGTGTGTGTGTGTGTGTGTGTGTGTGTGTGTGTGTGTGTGTGTGTGTGTGTGTGTGTGTGTGTGTGTGTGTGTGTGTGTGTGTGTTTATCTCTTTGTGTGTTTGTGTGTCTGTCTGTTATCTCACATTAGCAATCTCGTCAACACGGGGATCCAATCAGGCTTGCAAAGCATTACCTGTGTCTAAAGAAGAATGGCTGGCTTCTCTCCTTGACTTTCAGGATGCCCTCGCCACGGGGATAAGTACTGAAGCGTGCAAGGGAGCAAGCAAGCAACCAACCAGGGCAAAAAAAAGAAGAAACTCTTATCTAACTTTTCCTCAAACTTTTGATTGTACCTCCCCAGGTCCACTTTAGCGTGTGGCTCTTTCACAGGGCCCGCTCACAACATTTGGTCAGGCCCGAGAGAGAGTCATCTGAAAGGGTCCCCCACCCAACACATAATGTAATAATTGGCTCCCTCTCTCCCTGGGCCCTGGGACAACTGACTGACGGTTTCCCTGCTCATCCGTGCCTTTAAGAGCCGAGCCGCAGTGTTGATGGTTTGACCGTACGCAGCATACAGAAGAACAGAGACAGACGGGGCCCCGTGCCACAACTATCCGCTTGTGTTTGGGGCCATAAATAAGGGCTACAGGATGGGAATGGCTTTTCTCCTGACAGCAATGGTGGCCATCCATCAGCCAAACGCGTCCTCGCAACATCTGGACGGACATGCAAATGCCATTATCAATATTCCGGACGGCAGGCGACGAAGGGCCTTAGGGATTATCAATGCAACCACTTCGCCCGGAAATATACTGCCAGGCCAGGCAGGAAAAAGGCCGGGGAAACACAAAGCTCAGATCGCCGCAGCTTGCCTGGGACAAACTTAAATAATTGCTTTAGCGAGGGAGAACACGTAGACTTTTATTTGCTTGTGTTCAGCAATTTTCCGCCGTTTCATGTTGTTTTTCGTTTTTTTCTTTTTTTCCCCCCCCAAAGGCATGCAAGTTGTTCTTGTCTCTGTGTGCTTGTTCCAAGGCTGCTGTCTGGACCGAAGAAGCAGGAGGTGCAATGTCGATGTGCAATGTCGTGGAAGTCAAATGTATAACAATCTCACATAATAGAGAAACAGATAATTCTATAGTGCTTGAGTGCAGAATCGCATCATCTTTCTCTCTCTCTCTCTCTCTCTCTTTTCATTCAATCCATCACCTTCTTTCATTCTTTCTCTCAGTCTCTTTCTCTTTTTAGTCCCTTTACATTCCTTGCTGTCTGCTTCTCTAAATCCATCTATTCGATCTCTCTCTCTCTCTCTCTCTCTCTCTCTCTCTCTCTCTCTCTCTCCTCAGTTATCGCCCTCATTATGCTGCCGCCATGGTGATATAACATTCCTTTGCTCATTCAGCGGCGTGGACCTTACTGCTGACGTTAAGTACAGCGCGGCGTAGTGTTGTATTTCTCACCGCTGAACACCTACAGTCTGCTGGCCTACACGGCCTCACCATGCTGAGAATATGATTATGTCAAGCTCTTATAAGTAATCATCTATCTTGCTTGTGAATAATCTTTGCGCAAAACCCTTTTTTCCATTCTGCAGCCTCAGATGGTTTTAGGTGGTGCTGTCACACCGTATTACTTTAATACTGTGTTGGAAAATAACCAGGTTCCACTTGAACAGATTATGGCCTCTCGGTTTTTCAATCTGAACATCATAGTGTGAATGGCACAGTCCTTGACAGAGGGTTATGGACTATGGAGGTCTATGGAGACATCTCTACAGCGGCCATTCATTCTCAGTGCCATGAAAAGGTCCACTGATTGACAGGGAGGCCGGACACTCTTAATCACTCACTGGGTCCTTGCCATACCTAGAGGCCGTAGGACTCGGGTGTTGATGCCCTGAAGTGACTCTGGTCTAGCCTGGCTATCGTGAATGCAAGTCTCTTTGAGACTTTTGTCTGGCCAGGCAAACCGCTTACAACATTTCAAATTCCCCCGAAAAAAGGGAACCAATCAATTTTGAGCATTCTAATGGCTTGATGGGGCGTGTTTTAAGGCAATGACGTACCAGCTAACAGGTGAGTGAAGAAATGGGTGGTCTAATGATCTATTGAAGTTTCAACCAGTAGTATACGTAGAAGGCGAGATAGACAAGCCCTTTGGCACCTCCCATGGAGAAATGTTGTAGATGCTTTGCCTTGCCAGACTGAGGTCTTGAAGAGACTTGCAGTCGAGCTAACCAGGCTAGCTCTGATCTCCCTCCTTGCAGGCTGACGATGGCTTAAGGCCAAAACACATAAAATGGACATAGTGCATCAAAAAAGCTTGCTCTGATATGGCCTTGAATTGGCCCTTATCCCAGACCCAGATCTGATAGAGATGGCACTGAAAAGTGCTGGACCAATGTAACCAGCCATGAGTGGTACAGAGTGGTACATGAGTGGTACGAGTTTTTTTTTTTTTTTAAACGAACCCTAGTCGCCGCCGTAATAACACAGTGCCCTACCGTTATAGGCCACGTCAGGGCCATACAGTACATGTGCATTCTTGATGTGGAACTGATGTGGCCCTAACGTCTGCGCCTACGTACATGGCTTTTACCCAGTCCTGTGGTGGCAATGATTTGGCCACCATGTGGCCCTCATGCAGTCCCCACATAGCTCTGATGTATGTGGCGGACGCTTTTCAGATTTCTCTCCCCTCCCTATCTGTTCTTCCCCTGCTATGCCACTTTTGTCTTGTCTAGTGCTCCGCAGAGACTCCTTGTCTTGTCTGCCTACTCTGCAGAGACTCTGGCTGTCTTGTTTTTCCGAACGGAATTAACACCTCAGCTGGATTTTTGCCCCCACCCCTCCCCCTGCGGTATTGTGATGACCTGTATGTTTGCTTATGCCTAGAGGTTTTTTGTAGACTCATGAATCAATTTTGTGATCTCATAATGTTGATGCATGGGATTTTTTTTCTTTCTCGAAAAAAGGTTCGTACACACCTTTGGGAAAAAAGAAAGGTCGAAACGTCATCATGCCCATGAATGAATAAAAAGAAAAAAATAACTTAAAGAAGAAAAATCCAAATGAGTGTGCAAAGCTTTTTTTCCAGAAACAAAACTTTTTTTCAGCACCAGAGATTGTGACCAAGCTAAGCCACAAGTGATTTGTTTTCTTCTCACCTTTACCCAGTGTTATTCTGTACTGAGTTTACCTGTAGGGTTGCGCCACTCTGAGCGGTAGCAAGGATGCCCTTCATTTCCCTTGTAGGATTAATAAAGTTACTCTACCTACTCTACTCTACTCTACTCTACTCTACTCTGATGTGCCTCTAATGGCAGACCAGATCATAGAGGTAGAAAATAACACTAGAGAGGACCCCGCCCCCCTTTTACGGCAATCTGTAGCGGCCATTATCTGTAGGTAGATCAGAGAAATGGAAATTAACGGAGAAAGAGGCTCACCTCTGTCAAAAATGGCTTAATCATGTGAAAATGTCCATCAACACACTATACAAGGACAATAGTTGAAGTGTGTCGCTAACTTTGTTCATAAAATATATTATTTGATTTTTAAATGTATTTTATCGACTCATATGATTTCAGTAGATATGTAGCCTGACATTTCAAATCTGGTCTTTGATTAAAGTGTTACTTTATATTTACACAGTTTTAGTTAATTTCTTGCCAGGGACGGGCGTGTTCTCCATTGACTTGCATTGCCTGAAAGTACCTACACTACCTACGGAAGTTGGGAAGCTCCAGCTGCCACTTCCCAGTGCTGTCGCAAATTGCTGTGTCCTCTCTAGTGTTATTTTCTACCTCTATGGGCCAGATCAGCTGGAGGTGGCAGTGGAAAGTGCTAGACCGATGTGACCCGCCAGAGGCTGCTGCCCATCACACACACTGCGATGTGGGACTGATAGATTATGGGAGCTGACATGCCAGTGTGAGGTTTGGGGGAACACGCATGCAGAGTGAGAGAAGTTTTTTTTTTAAATTGACACAAGAACATAGAGGAGTCGATTCACAGGCAAGAGTTGACTGACAGGCAGAGTTGTATAAGACAAGACAGCAACAGAGAGAAGCAGTGAGTGGGATGAGGAAAGGAGTTGAGAGAGAGAGAGAGAGAGAGAGAGAGAGAGAGAGAGAGAGAGAGAGAGAGAGAGAGAGAGAGAGAGAGAGAGAGAGAGAGAGAGAGAGAGAGAGAGAGAGAGAGAGAGAGAGAGAAAGGTATGGAGTTATAGTGTATATGCAAAGTAAACAGTAACATAGACGAGGGGAAGATATGGAGAGAAGACAGGCATGGTAAGGTCAAGAGAGAATGGTGGATGGAGTAACAGAGAGATACAGCATGAGAAAGTGTGTGTGATTGAGAGAGAGAGAGAGAGAGAGAGAGAGTTTTTCATATCTTTTTGTTTCAGATTCAGTTTTTATTACTCTCCCTATTTTTCTTTCTATTTCTGCATTGACGTCAGCCCCAGTTAATGGTGCGGTGCCAAGGGGGAGATTGGGGGCTAGATGCCTGACTCAAGGGCATCTCATCCGTGGGTGTGTGTGTGTGTGTGTGTGTGTGGGGGGGGGGGGGTCTGTGAATGACAGCTCTGCTTATTCACACACCTCACTCATATTCACAATCATTTTTTTGTCCCCTGTGAAAAAAAGGAAAGTATCACGCATTATGTCTAACTGTTTAACTTAAACACGTAGGGGTTTCTTTTGCCTTAAGACATGTAAAAGTTTTTATCTTTTACCTGACATGTTTCGACGGTGTTACTTCCGTCTTCATCAGAGGGTCACTGTGATGTTGATGGGTGATGTGCTTTAAAACAACAACATCAGCTGTTTTTAAAGCACGTCACCCATCAACATCACAGTGACCCTCTGATGAAGACGGAAGTAACACAGTCGAAACATGTCAGGTAAAAGATAAAAACTTTTACATGTCTTAAGGCAAAAGAAACCCCTAAGTGTTAAAGTATCACGCTCACGTCAGTAACACACAAGAGGAGTAACGCCATGAGGAAATGCATCATCTCCATTTCACCTATAATCAGTGAAAGCGCATGACATACAGCGCATGCATGATGCATCTGGAGTATCTAGGTGTACACAAGCGCATCTTGTCACTAGACCAGGCAGCCGCTTGGGGCCCTCAAGCAGCTATCAGTGGTTCTCATCATATTTTGAACAAGCGCCAAGGGCACTGCCAGAAATGTTGGGCCCCATGAAAGATTCTAAGTTTGGGACCCTTAAGGGCCCCGGTCAGTGCTGTCAGTCCTTGGGTCTTTAGAATCTGTAACACCTCTCCCCACCTATAGCTGCACCCATGAGCGCCCCCATCATGACCTCATCATGAGCTTAACCACATCATAAGCTAGATGGGGAACAACATCTTACACTTTCAGTTAAACTAGAGTAGAGTAAAAGTGCACAACAGAATACAATGTATGCACAAAAGACGTTGGTGCCACTTGCCATACAATAACTGTTTTGTTGTTGTTGTTGCATAAAATAACAGAACATTTCCGGATCCAGGCATCAGAATCACACCCAGGGAGTTGTCTTTCTTGTTGGCTGTCATTTCTCAGGGAAATTAATTTATAAACTTTATGATCAATTGTGCATATGTGGGTTATATGTCTGACTAAATGGCACCTCACATCCATGTGAGGGTTGGGGTGTAAATGACAGCTGTGTTCAACCATTCATTTCAAACAATATGATACTCACAGGACAGGAAACAAGTTGAGAGAGAGAGAGAGAGAGAGAGAGAGAGAGAGAGAGAGAGAGAGAGATGGGAAAGAAAACGTGTTTTTTTTTGGAAAAAAAAATGGTGTCAGTGTTTCAGGGTAAACTAATAAAATCTAGATAGAGTATTTACAGCACTGCGAGTCAAAACTCGGTGTAAAATTCTGCAGGTGGCCGGTGTGATTTCAACTCAACAGTTCATTGTCTAACTTGTTGCCAGACACTCAGCGAAGGGAAGATTTAACTCTACAGACCTTCAATATGACACACAAACACATAGACAATCTCTGTCAGCCACATACGCACACACACACACACACATGCACACACACACACACACACACACACACACACACACACACACACACACACACACACACACACACACAAACACACACACACACACACACACACACACACACACACACACACACACACACACACACACATTCATGCTTTTAATCCCCTACCCATGCTGTGTCCAAACAAATACCCACCCCTCTCTCTCTCTCTCTCTCTCTCTCTCTCTCTCTCTCTCTCTCTCTCTCTCTCTCTCTCTCTCTCTCTCTCTCTCTCTCTCTATAAGTCTGTTCGTCCCTCTCTTGTTGTTCTGTCTGGCTTCTTCTCTCTCTTCTCTTCTTTCCCACTCTCCCTCTCCGTCCATTGTTTACTCAGTGAGTTTTCTGGCATTTTCTATCTAATTACTTTTGGTGACATGCGCCTCCTCCTCCTCTCCTCCTCTCTTCTCATCCCCCAACTCTTCTTCTCACCCCCTCCCCCTCCTCATGTCCTCCTCTCCTCCCCCTTCTCCTCACTCTATACTCCACTACTGTCCTCCTCTTCTTTCCCATTTCCTCCTCTCCTCCTCCTATCCTCCTCCTCCTCCTCTTCCTCCTCCTCCTCTCCTCCTCCTATCCTCCTCCTCCTCCTATCCTCCTCCTCCTCTGCCTGCTATCCCATGCTGCCTGTCCTTGACTAGTTGGCTAATTAGTTTCACAGCAATTATCTGCCTGGCTGCCCTGTGTTGCTCTGCACATATTTCCAGCCCTCACAAGAAACCAATAAAAGGCAGACGGACGGCACAAATAATAGGCGTGTTGCTTGGATATGCCTCCCCTCCGCTATTTTGTTCCCCCCTCTGTCTTGTGTTGGATATGGGCTACCCATCAAGTTGCGCTACCTAGTCATTGCAGCGCACTACAGTAGGGGTTGCCGCTAGATTAATTTAGCAAGGGGGCCCTTAAATGTATGAAAAGTGCAATTTTCCCAGTCATAATCAATAATTTTCCCAATCATAATCAACAGCGCGCTAAGCCCCCCACATTTGGGCTTGCATGCCCACAGGGACCCCGGTTCGAGTCTGGCCGGGGTCATTTCCCGATCCCACCCCGTCTCTCTGTCCCACTCACTTCCTGTCACCTTCTCAGACTGTCCTATCAAATAAAGGCATAAAAGCCCCTAAAAAAAAGAAGAAAAAAAGGTAACAGTTGTGAATGGGCTGCATGGATTTTGGAATTGAACTACTAAAATATTACACAGTGCACCTTGTGCACAAGGAATAGGGGGTGGGGCGGCTGCTCTAAGGGGCCCTGCTGTTCAGGGAAGTAGCAGGGGGCCCAAGGCAGTTTCTCACCCTGGCCTCTATTGTAAAACCGTCCCTGCTGATAGTGATGGCACCATGTTGATGTACCCCCCTGCAGTGGGGTACGAAGGGGTGGGTAGTGATGTCGCAGAAACGCAGAACACACTTGCGCACACACAAACACCAAACACCTATCCTCGTATCCAAGCCTATGCACACACCTATCGAGATTCACACACATGAACACACACACACACACACACACGCATGCACGCACGCACACACACACGCACGCAGGCACGCAGGCACGCACGCACATACGCACACACACAAACACACCTGCACACACACACACACACACACACACACACACACACACACACACACACACACACACACACACACACACACACACACACACACACACACAAACACACCTGCACACACACACACACACACACACACACACTTCATGCTGTGGCAGGCGCTTACCATCTGTATATGAGCCTCAGCCATCTTGCTCAGCTGACTAAAGTCATCATGAGACGCCCAGAACTGGCACTAGGCTGTGTGTGTGTGTGTGTGTGTGTGTGTGTGTGTGTGTGTGTGTGTGTGTGTGTGTGTGTGTGTGTGTGTGTGTGTGTGTGTGTGTGTGTGTGTGTGTGTGTGTGTGTATGTGTGTGTGTGTGTGTGTGTGTGTGTGTGTGTGTGCGTGTGTGAGATCAGAAGACATCCGGCGCTTGCAACAGCCTGTGTGTGTGTGTGTGCTTGCGTGATTGTGCGTGCGTGTGTGCGTGCGTGTGTGCGTGCGCGTGCATGTGTGTGTGTGTGTGTGTGTGTGCGTGCGTGCGTGCGTGCGTGTGTGTGTGTGCTTGCGTGCGTGCTTGTGCTTGTGCGTGTGCGTGTGCGTGTGTGTCATCACGAGATGCCTGGCACTGCCAACCAGCCTCTTGTTGGTGCTGGCTGCCATATCGCAAGAACAATCTGCTCTCATCATCTGTTTTGGTCCACCAGGCTCTGACTCAGTCATACAACAACTTCAGTCGAATTCCCCTTACACTGTGACTTGGTTAAGTTCTTTGGCGTCAGACAGTATCCAACTCAAACATAGCTCAGACTCCGAGGCCTGCTGTTGCCAATGTATTTTTATCATTGGCTGAAGAAAAGTTTCCCCCCACATCTTGTGCACATTTGTTCTTTGACTGGGAACGTGACGGCCGGGGACGTCTGTGCCATCTATTCACAATGTTTGTATGGTAAAAATAGGCAGACAGACAGACAGATGGACACACAGGCACACACACACAGACACAGAAACGCACGCACGCACGCATGAACACACACACACACACACACACACACACACACACACACACACACACACACACACACACACACACACACACACACACACACACACACACACACACACACACACACACACACACACACACACACACACACAATGAAGGCAGCCATCATGCTACAACATATGGTAGTCTGAATGGGAAACAATATTTATTCTGCAAGGCAGAATGTTTTTAACGATCTATTGCAACTTTGACACATCAGCGTTTCTCCTAATCAACTTCTATCTAGATGTCCCATTATGCAGAGGCACATGGTCATGCCATTAATATCACTCCAGGCCTGGCAGAAGAGAAGACCCCTTCCATCACCCAGCTGGTGGACAGGAGAGAAGAGGAAAGGAGAGCTGTGGAGAGCAAAACAGAGCAGAGAGTGAAAGAGGACAGGAGAGAAGACTGGAAGAGGATAGTGGAAGAGGAGAGGAGAGGAGAGAAGAAGAGTTGAGAGGAGAGGAGAGGAGAGAAGAAGAGAGGAGAGGAGAGCATAGAGTGGAGAGGAAAGAGGTGAAGAGTTGGAGAGGAGAGGAGAGGAGAGGAGAGAAAAAAGAGAGGAGTCAGAGAAGACTAGAGTAGGAGAATAGAAGAGAAGAAAAGAGAAGAGAAGAGAAGAGAAGAGAAGAGAAGAGAAGAGAAGAGAAGAGAAGAGAAGAGAAGAGAAGAGAAGAGAAGAGAAGAGAAGAGAAGAGAAGAGAAGAGAAGAGAAAAGAAGAGAAGAGAAGAGAAGAGAAGAGAAGAGAAGAGAAGAGAAGAGAAGAGAAGAGAAGAGAAGAGAAGAGAAGAGAAGAGAAGAGAAGAGATGAGAGTAAAGGAGAAGAGAGCTGAAGGATGGTACCTAGTAAGAAAATATGGAGGAACATAACTATGAGGCCCCATATTAATTACAAGGTTGAGCACCCCCCCACTACCACCATCAGCACCATCATCAGCAGCATGAGGCTACCAGCAGTAGCAACAACCTCTGGGGAGCATCCTCCAATGTTTCCACGGAGATCCAAACATTCCAACTCCCTTGTGGAGTCCCAAGCCGCAAGAGACTGGCATTGCCTCTGGCTGGCTGGCTCTCTGGCTGGCTGGCTCTCTGGCTGTCTGTCCTCTAGTAGCTAGCCATCTTCTCCACATGTGCACAAGGCATTAACTCCAGACCGTGAAGTCAGCTGTGTGTGTCTAACAGTGTGCTTAATTCACAGCTTGCACTCTCTCTCTCTCTCTCTCTCTCTCTCTCTCTCTCTCTCTCTCTCTCTCTCTCTCTCTCTCTCTCTCTCTCTTTCTCTATCTCTCTCTCTCTTTCTCTATTCCTCTCTCTCTCTGTCATTCTCTTTCTCTATCCCTCTCTCTCTCTCTCTCTCTCTCTCTCTCTCTCTCTCTCTCTCTCTCTCTCTCTCTCTCTCTCTCGCTCTCTCTGTCTTGCTCTCTCAGATCCAACATCCAGCGGCAGCAGCCAACAAGGGATTTCACATCTTTGGAGACAGTCACATTTAGAGAGAGTAGCTATTCTGATGTGTTCACAGATATTCAGAATGAGCAACCATGAGCCACCATGAAAAAACACAACATAGAAAAAGCTTTTGGAGAAGGTAAACATTTTCAGGCAATTAAATGCAAATCGCCGCATTTGACTAATGATAATGGATGGGAAAGTACATGTCTGATCTACAATGGTGAATAGAGCAGAGGCGTTCGGAAATTATTCATAAGGCTTTCTGCTAAACGCATGAACATGGTCCCTGGGCTGACAGCACCAAAGCAATGTTGAGGCTGAACAATAACACTCAGGCTAGCTAACTACCGGTTTTAATAAACTAAATTGAGAACCGGTATTTTTCCGCTCATCAAGCACCAATCATGCATGGTGCCTGAATACCCTCAGCCCTGAATTTTGCATGGTCATTTTGCTGCTTCCTGGCCATGCAACCTGCCATTAGACAGCCATTAAACACATTTTTAATTGAATTAAATTCTATATATTGTAATAATAATCAGCCCTTGTACAATTATGGACTTCCTAAATTGTCCTGATATACGTACATATGCTGCATGCTACACTGTAACAAATAGCTGTTAATTTACGGCAATTCTGCAACAGCATTCTACTGTTTTTCAAAAAAACAGACAACTACTGTGAAAATATTACTTTGAGTCACATATTGCATATGTGCAGCATAAACAGTAAGTACTGCACAATAGCAGTATTCGCCGTTGTGGAAAAAACTAGAGATGCACCGGATGCTGATTTTTAGGATCCTGCCGGATACCAGATCCACTGCTTAAGATCCTGCCGGATCCGGAACCGGATACCGGATCCTACAAAAGGGTTGAAACATATAGTCTACTCGCACACGTGGGCCCTTTTTATTACGTTGGCGCAAACTATTTTTTAGACTCATTGGCTTATTGCCACACTGCCTGCAATAGCCGCTTCCAAAGGGATTTCACTCCATGCAGTGATTGGGGTTGTGAAAGACTGAAAAGCCTAGGCTAGACATGCACCAGACACTGATTTTTAGGTAACATGCCGGATACCGGATCCACTGCTTAAGATCCTGCCGGACCCGGATCCTGTAAAAACCTCTATTATCCTGACGGATCTGGAACCGGAACCGGATCCGGTGCATCTCTAGAAAATAACAAGTTATTTTAGGCAGCACCATTGAAACCCATTCATCCTCCACTTGTCCGTGATCACCATCAAACTTCAATACCACCTGAAGAACTGAAGTCATTCTGACTGGTTAAAGATTATCTGATACTATCAAGCATGATGAAACAATTTTTAAGGAAACTACAATACTTAAAAAGTGCTTGATGCAGCAAAGTGTGAGTAGCACATGCATTTTGATAGTGATGAAAGTGTGAATGGCTGAAACATTTTAAGAACTTGTTACACTCTTGCAACAAGCAGCCCCATCTAAACCAATCTGCTAATCAGTGCCTGGCCTCACCTGAGTAGGGCTGTTATGCCATTATTCAATTATGGGCGTCACCTCCCAAGGGCCTGATGACTCTGGTCACATGGTACTCTTGCACCTTTTTATAAATCTGGACTATCAACACTTTAGTTGCTTGCCTGCCTGCTGGCTGGCCTGCATGGCACAGCATAGCACTTGTTTGCCTACAAGCTTGCCTACAAGCTTGCTTACATGCTTGCACACGTTCCTCTTTGTGAAAGCTTGCTGTATGTGGCATCATTTGTGGCATTGTTGCATATAATGTGCCTGCTGCAGGCATTGCTTTGAGAGCTAGCTAGCTTGTGCTGCTTGTTTGCTGTGCTACTTGGTGCAAAATAATTTTTTAAAGACTGACCAATGCTATATTCATCATTGGCTCATCAAGAGATACAGTAAAAAGCCCACCTTGCACACTATCATTGTAACATAGCACTGCGTTCTTTTATTTTTATTCATGCCCACACTTTCAAAGGACCACCGCAAACCATTTTCTCAATACAGCATAGCGCCATAGTATCATGCTCAAGGCACTCCAGTCATGGTGAACGATGGGAGGGTGGGTTGGTAACATGGCCAGGGTACCACAGTTATGGAGAATGATGGGTGGGGTGGGAAGTTGCCATGGCCATATTCATGAATACAACTATGACCCAGTATTTGCCTGTCATCACACAGTACAATTCAACTTTTTAACTGAAATGTACTGTTATTTTACTTATACTACTGCATAAATATTGTAGAGCACTTTTAGTTTAACAATACTAATACAGTGAACGTTCTGTAGAGTACTGTTATTTAACAGTTCAATTGCTGCTGAAAAAATGTTATATACTGTGATACATTAAACAGCAATGAGCTGTATTTGATTTTTGGTGTGGAATAACAGTAGAATTACAGGTAAATATAATTGCCAGTAACTGCCGTTATTTTGCAGGGAAATTTTCTTAGAGTGTAGCTTACACATTTGGCGAACTGATTTTGATCATGTCTATTCAACTGTGTGTTCATGTAGCCTACTGTGTAGCCTTAAAATAAATCACATTATGTGTCAAGTCAAGAGTCAAGTCATGTTAAAGTCATTTTGTTTCGTTGGTCAGGAATGATTGGGATTTTCAAAAAAAGTAAAAATGCTTGCCATATTGCACAGCCTTATGAAAAGATGTTGTTGTAGTAAGGTGATAATCCATGGCCAAAGAACCCATATTCAGTAAAAAACAAAGTGCAGTTAGAGAGTCGATTTGACATCTCAAGGCTATATTTGATCCAAGAATACTCTCTAAGTGATAAGTAATACTGCTTACATTACAGCATACATACAGTGAGCTCCACAAACTCTCTGATTCGGCCTCGTAAGGCTGAAAAGGGAGAGTTTTAGAGAATAGTGTCTGGAAATGATGGTGTTGCCACTGGTCGCTGGCAAGCTCTCAAGTCCGCCCATTCCCTGGACGTCTGGATTTCTGTCTCAGCGGGCGCCAGCCTAATGGTGGCAAGGTACGCTACATTTTGTCAGACGACAAAAAGCACAACTCAAAAAGCTAGACAGCGCGACGTTTATTATCGCTGGAAACACTGGAGTAGAGAACGCTAATGCGGCCCCACAATCCAGCTCATTATTTCACTTAATCAGGTGATTATATTTTTTAATGGACAGCATTCCTAAACGGCTGTACTGTAGAAGTAGTCAATTAAGATGACGAATCAGTCACCTCGCTGTGTGCTCTCGTCTCCTTCTTTTTCTCCCTCTATCTTGTTTTTACCAGTCTATCTAGTAACTCTCCCCTCCCCCTTTCTCTCACTCTTTTCCTCATAATCGTACTCACTAACATTCATCCATCCATCCATCTTTCTCTCTCTCTCTCTCTCTCTCTCTCTCTCTCTCTCTCTCTCTCTCTCTCTCTCTGAGCCAAAAGCAATGACATGAGCATGCTAAAAAGCCCTGGAGAAGAGGGGGAAAAGGGTCTGTGTCGAGCCGAGCTAGGTCATTATAGAAGAAGTGTGTGTGTGTGTGTGTGTGTGTGTGTGTGTGTGTGTGTGTGTGTGTGTGTGTGTGTGTGTGTGTGTGTGTGTGTGTGTGTGTGTGTGTGTGTGTGTGTGTGTGTGTGTGTGTGTGTGTGTATGCAGCACATAACTTTGCAAGTTAATGTGTCCTCCACAATGCTCTGTGATGGGGTAGGTTTAGGGCTGGTTTTGGTCTGGGCACAATTTCGCCATTTATCTTGCTTGCTTCACCATTCTCGGCAAAAGTAAAGCAGCAGAAACATTGCTTTACTGACATTTTAGGGTTAGGTATGGTTTTCAGAGCACAGCAGAGCATTTTCGAGTTCATCAACAGAAATTCACTGCGACAACAGAAATTTGCTGACACAGTGAAAAAACTGTGCGAACCGGGTCATGTGACAAAACTGCTTTCCTGTGGCTTTGAGTTTTTTTTATTTAAATGTATTTTTTAGGGGTTTTTGCCTTTATTTGATAGGACAGTTGGAGTTGGTGACAGGAAGTGAGTGGGAGAGAGAGATGGGGGAGGATCTGCAAATGACCCATACTGGGGGTCGTTTCTCGACAGTGCCTTTGCTAACGACTTTAGCCATTTTGTTCGTTCTTAAGACCAACGTTGTAACCAAGGTCTTGAGTTGGTCTTAAGTTGTTCTTAAGTTGTTCTTAAGTTGGTCTTGCGTCTAAAGACCAACTGAAGACCAACTTAAGACCAACTCAAGAGCAACTTACAACCAACTCAAGACCGACTTAAGACGGTTAGCAACGACAAGAATCGAGAAACGGACTCCTGGACTCGAACCCGTATCGCTGGCGTAGCAACCCAATTCCTTACCGTTAGGCCAGGGCAGGGCAGGGCCGTGTGTAGAGGACTTTACTTGCAAAGGCTTCGAACCTCAACGCAGAATGCAGTGGCATGAAATAAATACGCCTTTGCATGATTCCAGTTTGATTGTGTGTGTGTGTGTGTGTGTGTGTTTGTGTGTGTTTGTGTGTGTGTGTGTGTGTGTGTGTGTGTGTGTGTGTGTGTGTGTGTGTGTGTGTGTGTGTGTGTGTGTGTGTGTGTGTGTGTGTGTGTGTGTGTGTGTCTGTGTGTGTGTGTGTGTGTGTGTGTGTGTGTGTATGTATGTGAGTGTGTGGGTATACAGGTATGTGTGTTCCTGTGTGACCATGTGTGGGTATGTAGGTGTGTGTTCATGTATGTTTGTGAGTATCTTTGTGAGGGTCATGGAGATATCATTTAAAGTAGTTAAGTTAATTCAAACATGTGAAGGACTCATCTGCTTCGCCTGACACTTGTCTGTGTAATTTCTATTTCTGTCCTGCCTCATTCACCTGTATGACATCTATACATGTGTGTGGGCTGTGTCTTTGTTTGTACTTCCATGTGTGTGTGTGTGTGTGTGTGTGTGTGTGTGTGTGTGTGTGTGTGTGTGTGTGTGTGTGTGTGTGTGTGTGTGTGTGTGTGTGTGTGTGTGTGTGTGTGTGTGTGTGTGTGTGTGTGTGTGCGTGCGTGCGTGCTTGCATGTGCCCATGCCCATGCATGTGTGTGTATACTTGATGTGCTTGTTTGTATCATATGTATGTGTGCTTGTGTTTGATTATACTATATGTAGGTATGTGTGTTTGTGTTTGATTGTGTACGTATGTATGAGTATAAGGTCCTAACCCTCATGTCAACAGAGATCACTCACCTCCAAACAGCTCAAGAGTTCAACTCAGTCAAGTGCACTTCTCCTCCTCTCTCACTCATGACACCATGCTCCCTTGTTTCCATTTCTCTCCTCCCTCATTCATGTGCATGTCTGTGAATGCACATGTTCTTGCACATTGACATTTGGCATTGACACTATGTGTGTATGTGTGTGTGCGTGCGTGCGTGCGTGTGTGCGTGTGTGTGTGTGTGTGTGTGTGTGTGTGTGTGTTTGTACGCATGCATGCATGCTTGTGGGTGCGGGTGTGCATATTTGTTTATAAGTATACTGTAGGTTCCTAACCCTGTACTGTTAGTTTCTAACCCTCATGTCAAGTAAATAGCTTCAAATAACTCAGAGTTCAACACACACTTACTCCTCTCCTCCCACCCTTCTCTCAACATGGCATCACGAAGCAACACAGATTTGAACTGTCTATCGCATATGTGTGCACTTATGCATGTTTCCTCGGGCTCTACAACGCTGTGTGACAGGATAGGGTTAGGTGTGGATTTGGTCAAGGCACCGTTTAGCATTTGTTCATTTTTGCAACAGAAAATTCTCGCAACTGCTGGAAAACTACTTACCTAGTGCAAGCCTGATCGAGTGACAAAACTGTTGTGTTTCTGCAGTGTTGCCCTCCATGACTTAATAAGAAAATGGGTTGCACCAACACACAGCATGAAAATAACACACCTTTTCATGATGCCACCCTGCTTCTATCTCTACTTTATCTCCCACTCCACTCTCTCCTCATCTCTGAGTCTCCTGCCCTCTGCAGAGAGGGTCTGCTCTCACTTCATAACGAGTGCAATCACTGCAGGTGATGCTCAGAGAGGACAAAAACTCTTAGTGCAGTGGTTGGATGGACTAATACAAATACAGACATGAGGCACACACACACACACACACACACACACACACACACACACACACACACACACACACACACACACACACACACACACACACACACACACACACACACACACACACACACACACACACACACACACACACACACACACACACACACACACACACACACACACACACACACTAAAAGACCCAAACACATCCAACTCCCTACCTCCACACCCAGTAAAGTGCACATACACACCAATGCCACACACCCAGAAATGATTCAATGGGCACTGTGTGTGTCTGTGAGCGTGTGTATGTGCATTTTTGGTGTAACACTGGCTTGTATATGCCCACATGTATACAGTCCCAGGAAAAAGTTTGTACACCCTTTGAAATTTCTTACCTTTCTGTCAAAATTGGTCATAAAACATGGTCTGATCTTCCCGGAAATCACAAGAAGGAACAACCAGAGTCTGCTTTAACTAATTCAACCCAAACATCTACAAGTTTTCATATTTTCATTGGCCATAACATGTAAACATTCACAGGACAGCAAGGCATAAGTAAGTACACCCTTGCATTCAATAGGTTTTAACCCTAAGTTAGTCGCAATAACCTCAACCAGATGTTTCCTGTAGTTGCAGATCAGATTAACAAAACAATCTGGATGTATCTTGTCTCCCTCTTCTTTAGAAAACTGCCTCTCGTCAGCAAGGTTTGTGGGATGTCTGGAGTGCATAGCTTTCTTGACTTCATGCCATATAATCTCAATTGTTTTTTGTCACTGCTTTGACTGGGCTATTCCAGAATGTGTATTTCATTATTATGAAGCCATTCTAAAGTCGATTTGCTTCTAAAGTATGGGTTGTTGTCACATTTCAGCACCCATCCTCTTGTGTGCTTCAACTGTGTGACAGACTACCTCACTTCTTTTCTGTAAAATATCTCGATAAAATTCTGAGTTCATTGTTCCACTGATAATAGCAAACTGAAAAGGGCCTGAGGCAGCAAGGTAGCCGCATATAATGATGTTCCCGCCACCATACTCGAAGGTGGAGATGATGTTTTGGTGAAGGTGTGGTTCTCCAGTCCTCCTCCAAACATGACATTGTGTGTTCCCCTGAACAATTCAACTTTGGGTTCAACGTTGGTCTACAGAATATTTTGCAGTTATTCTATGAAGCATATAAATGCTTTTTCGCAAACCTCAAAAGGGCAGTAATATTTTTTTGGACAGAAACCCCATTCATTTTAGATTGGCAGAATGAATCCCATTTTTAGCTATTCTTGGTTACATCTCCTCTTCTGAGTATGGTGGTGGGAGCATCATTATATGCGGCTACCTTGCTGCCTCAGGCCCTTGACAGTATCAGTGGAACAATGAACTCAAGTTTATTGTGATATTTTACAGAAAAACGTGAGGAAGTCTGTCACACAGTTGAAGCACACAAGAGTATGGGTCCTGAAATGTGACAACAACCCATACTTTAGAAGCAAATCGACTTTATAATGGCTTCAAAATAATGAAATACACATTCTGGAATAGCCCAGTCAAAGCCCTGACAAAAAACAATTGAGATTATATGGCATGAAGTCAAGAAAGCTATGCACTCCAGACATCCCACAAACCTTGCTGACGAGAGGCAGTTCTCTAAAGAAGAGGGAGACAAGATACAAACAGATTGTTTTGTTAATCTGATCTGCAAGTACAGGACAAGTCTGGTTGATGATATTGCAACTAACTGAGGGTTAAAACCTACTTAATGCAAGGGTGTACTTACTTATGCCCTGCCCTCCTGTGAATGTTATGGCCTTATGACCAATAAAAATATGATAACATGTAAATGTTTGGGTGGAATTAATTAAAGCAGACTCTGATTGTTCCTTCTTGAGATTTCCGGGAAGATCAGACCATGTTTTATGATCAATTTTGACAGAAATGTAAGAAATTTCAAAGGGTGTACAAACTTTTTCCTGGGACTGTATATGAATATGTATATGTCATATTTATTAACTAAGCACTCTTACATACACAAGGTATTTAACATTCGCTGACTTTTTGTAATACATTGAACTCCAAACATTTTACAAGCCACATGAACCCATGAAATACATATATTAATATGGTAATATTATATCCCGACAGCCTGGGGCCGGTTGTCATCCGAGTCATAGCCCATGGCTATGGTGGTTGGTGGTTTAACTTACCACTAAATAGAAACCAAAACAATTGTTGTTGTTGTTTACTATGTCCATCAGGGATAATACGTAGTGTGTACTTAAATACAGAATCACCTATGTCATGTACATATCTAAAACATGAGTTACCAATAAAGTTTCCTCATCGAAACATACACAGCTTACAACTTATTTCAGCACCACGGATAGGGCACACCCATAGATCTGAGGGTTTTCACTGGTTACACCAGAGGTTCCCAACCTTTTTTGGCCAGGGACCCCATTTTGACTAGCCTCGGTTAACCAGACCACATTCATTACTTCGTAATTCATTTTAGGTCTGGATCCTCTGTGCCCTGGATCATTTGGGAGGGAGGAGTGAGGTTAGCCCTGGTTTGAAACGAGCTCTGACTAATCGCTGACATTTGACGCTCCTGGCGCATGTTATTATGCTCCCAAGTGCGTTCTCCCATTTGTGGATTGGGAAGTTATTAAAAATGAATTGTCTGGCCTGTCAGGCTACATTTTGACATCCCAAATACAGGGGACGCCACACTTTTTTGCGAACAAAACAACCTCCAAACAAACACGATTGAGCTAACTT
The DNA here is from genome assembly GCF_034702125.1 of Engraulis encrasicolus. Lineage (NCBI taxonomy): Eukaryota > Metazoa > Chordata > Actinopteri > Clupeiformes > Engraulidae > Engraulis > Engraulis encrasicolus. Next base: position 44,777,622 of record NC_085863.1, read on the forward strand.
GCATGCTAAACCTATAGATTAATGAAAGCCCAAGATTGTATGCTGTGTTTTGATCAGAATATTAATTAGTTATTGTGTTACATTAATAAGTAATGTTTATCAGTATTATTTCTTCACATCTAGACATGTCAGATGACCCTCTTTGAATTCCAGGCAACCCCAAATAATGTTCCGTCCCCAATTTGGAAAAAAAAATGGGTTACACTGCTTTAAAACCACTTAGTAACTCAGCAAATGTATCTAAAAAAATGTAAGTTGGGTGATTTTTGCTTTACAAGTGCATATCCATTTTGGTTGTCACGCAGAAAACCTGACTAGGCCTAAGAAACAGTAACTTTCTACCGTTGTCTTTGATCTGCAAAAACTTTGATTTATCCTGGCTCACCTTTATTGCATTAGCCACACTGTAAATATGATATAATATGATATACAGTATAATAGAGAGAATGCTCTGAGGCAGCACGCTCCTGATTACGGAGCAGTTATGGAGCCAAGAGTGTCTCCAGACCTGACTCCAGTCGGCCGCTGTAAGGTTTCAGCACCCTGGACAGCAACCAGCTGTTCTATGCAGCGTTGTAATATGGTGCCGCAGCTCCACACACACGCACACACACACATTAGAAACACTCAACACACACACACACACACACACACACACACACACACACACACACACACACACACACACACACACACACACACACACACGCACGCACGCACACGAACCCACATACCGTACATGTACATGTACTAAAATAAACACACACACACACGCACACGCACACGCACACGCACACGCACACACACATTTAAAGACTCAAACGCATCCAAACCCCCTTCCTTCACACCCAGTAAAATGCACACACACACACCAATGCCAATGAACCAACACATACCGTACATGTACATGTACTAAAATAAACACACACACACACACACACGCACGCACACACACTCTCCCAACTCACGCACGCACACGCACGCACACGCACGCACACGCATGCACGCACGCACACACACACACACACACACACACACACACACACACAGACACACACGCACACAGACACACACACAGACACACACACACAGACACACACACACACACACACACACACACACACACACACACACACACACACACACACACACACACACTGGGAACAGAGGGAGGATACTCATCTTACCCCCTCACTGCCCCACAGGACTGCCACAACAAAAAGGGTGGAGCACCTATACCTTAACCTCCCTGCATTACTCTTGTACACACAGACACACAGATACGCATACACGCGGTACCCACATCCTACTCTAAGGCTGCAACTGACATTACAGGATTTTTTTTCAATTTCTAAAGCTCCTTTTTGCAGCTGGAGCTGTTTTTGAGGAACTCTACACACACAAATACAAGAACTTCACAGCAGATCAGCAAAACTCTGTAGATACATGGCAAAACCCATCACAGTTTGCTGAACTCTACACACAGATGTAATATGAAATGCTTTTGTACCAAATAGTTAACACACCCATCGTATTAGCACACATTGGAGCAACTAGATACAGACATTCAAAATTTAAAAACACACTTTGAGTCTTGGTTTCTGTATTCACAAAGCATGTCATTCTGAGGAGGTTTGGAGTAGGTTTGGAAATGTGTAAAGCTGTGTGTTGCTCGTGCAGTGGATTGTTTTTGTTACAAGTGTGTGTTATAAATTGCAAACTGAGTGCAAATCAATTTTTCTGTTGTTAGTTTGGCAAATTCAGTTATAGGTTTGTTGATCTGTGTGAAGAGTGCCGCAAAAACAGCCAGAGTTTTAAAAAAAAATGCTTAAGCGAACAGAAAAAAAACTAACTCACGGCACCCAACATGCAAGAACCCTGCTCACATCTGTAGGGTAGTTAAGGGTATTAAGTTGCTCATTTCCCTATTGGGGAAGTAAAAAGTAATTAAAGTTAAACTTCCACCACTAAAATTAAACGATATACACTCTCTAGGGTTCCCTTAAGCTTTGCCTACGCTCAGAGTCTTCACATGCCTCCCTTATGGAGCTGGATTTCAGTCTTGTAACTGCAGATATCATACGTCATCTTATACATTAGGTCTTTAACAGAAACCATGAATTACCCAGACAAAAAGTGGACAAAAAGCTGTGGATACTGTTTCAATCTTTTCTTGTCTGAGGTGTGATCAAATATGAATATGAAAACAGTAAGCCTAAGAGTAAATGAAGACAAACATTAATTGGAAACAAAAACATTAATCAAAAGACGTGTCAGGATACAACAGTAGCAGAGTCTGGTTGAGTAGTGATAGGCACACAGATCATTTTGCAGGTCATAGACTTACCAAATAATTTTCATCTTCCGTCCCCCTTCTGAGCTGAAGAGAAATAGAAGATTAAAATTACTTGGTACAGCTATGACAAGTTCCAAAAGATGAAAATTACAGTAATTGGCACTGCTTTAACTTGTTCAAAAGGTGAAAATGCTAAATGAAAATCTTAAAATGTAGAGCCAGTTCAAAGATGACAACTATTTAGAACCAGTTCCAGAATCTTCAACCAGTCCCCGCCTGATCCCTTGTCTTGGGCACCCGGGTTCTGCTCCGGCCATTTCCCCATCCTCTCCCGTCTCTCTCTCGACCAACCATTTCCTGTCATCTCTTCACTACCACTCGCAACTAAAGGTCTGAAAGGTCCTTTAAAGTCCCATAAAAATAACTTTCAAAGATCTGTCAGAAGGCAGCCTGTCATGATGATGCAGCAGAACAGCCTGTGCCATTGCGATGAGGCATACAGTAGAGAGAGGCAGAGCAGTTAGCATTCTGCGAGACGCACTCCCCCATCTTACGCCCGGGAAATGTCACTGTAATCACGCTGACATGTTAAACATCCCATAAAGTGTTGACCTTTCACAAACGGCGATTGCTTGATATTTGCCGTGACGAGTAAACTGCTGCTACAGCACCTGTAGGCTGAGAGGTGGAATCGATGTTGTATTGCGTGGGCAGGCGGGGCCTTGTCAGGCAACCTGACCCGCGTGCCCCAAACGCAGCGCAAAGATGAGCAGGAGGGCAGAAGATTGGTGAAATGTTGCCTTCAAATTTGTCATACTGTATATTGTCAAAAGTGTCATTGGTATAATCATTTTGACACCAGAGGAAGCAAGACATTTTAGTCATAGAAGGCAAGGCAAGGCAAGGCAAGCTAGCTTTATTTGTATAACACAGCTCATCAAGTCAAGTCAAGTAGGTTTTATTGTCAATTTCTTTACATGCACTGGTCATACAAAGAATTTGAAATTACATTTCTTGCTTTCCCATACAGACATAGACTAAATCTAGGTAAGGACATAGACAGTATAGACATAGACAGTACGTATACTTGGACTTAAGACAGTATGGACATAGACAGTGCTCATACAGACATTTAAAGTGCAAGACTGGACAACAGAAGACTTGTAGAGGACATACATTAAGGCAGCCTGATGTCCTTCACACAAATAAAACATAGAAAGATGGCAGATAAAAAACTGAATACCCAAGGTTGTGGGTACTCTCCAATTCGAACGAGGTATGTATGTACTGTACTCATTAGTGAATGGTCAACACTCATCTGTTGAAAAGGAGCCGGATTTAGAAACTTTTAAGTAAAAAGGGAAAAAAAGTATGCATGCACTGCACTCTGCCTGATGAAGGTCTCACAGACAGAAAACTTGCAGCTTCAGTAAAGATATGTTGCACAGACCTGACGTGTGTGGACCCCCCCCCCCCCCCCTCCCCTTTTTACTGAGATGTATGTAGTCATCACCATTTGCGTTTGTACGGCAGAAAACATGTCGCCACAGGCAGTACTGTGCAGAGAGGTATGCTTACCATACATCAACAGGTAGCATGGAGCAACACTACAGCTCAGCAGAATACTTCAGACACTGTTCAAAAGGATGAGAGCAGCAAAGGATTATCCATCTGAAAGCCAAAGCACCTCAGGAAAGGTACACTCAATACGTACACGGTATTTAAAACCAAAAGACCTATAAAGACAAGTATACAAAAAACGTAATCCCCCTGCCAAGGAGCTTGAAGACAAGTACAACAAATACACGCAGCCAAAAAAAATAGCAAGCAGAGAAGCCTCCTCAGCCAAAGCACTGCAGGGTATATATGTATACCGTACAGTATTTTACGCAGCCAAAGGGCAGAGAAACAGGTACGCATTTAACACCTGCAAAGGGCAGGAGGACAAGTATACTGTTTACAGAGCCAAAGTGCTGTTTTGAGAAGGGTAGATAGTCCACAGCCAAAAAGGGACTGAAGCATGCTTGTATTAATTGCCTGCCAAAGGTTGAGAGTACGAGTGTTCCCAAAATCCCTGCCAAAGATTGGCTTTACACAGGCTTAAGGCATAACTGAGGACTGGGCAGCATTTTGGGAAGCTTTAGCTGGTTTCGGAGGGTAGTGGATTGGATGGTGACAGATTTGCATACAGAATCAGGGCCGTTTCAAGGTATTTGGGGGACCTAGGCAAAATGTAACTCGAGGGGGCTTTTTCTCTTCAAACTACTTGGGCGGGGCCCCCCTCAAGAGAGATTTTGATAGCAGTATCATTGCACTCTTCAGCCGATGAATTAGGGAGGTTTTACCTCACTCAAAATCATCATTGCTGTCATTACCAGGGACCCTCTTTCAGCTGTAGACCCTAGGCAAATACTCACACGAGATACCGCGACGGATAAATGCGCAGGTCGACAGCATTGCATTTTGGATGAAAATGTTGGATTTCCTGTAGAACTTACCAAATTTCAGTCATGTCACAGACATGTCACATGGTGTCAGACTATCGTGGGATGAATGCGACTATAGTCGGACCTTGCAACCCCTGCTGTTGCTTATCCCTTGTTGATGCTCGTCTGCAGACCGCCTCCGACTGGTCACACGCCCATGAACTGGTTGGCCAACAACTCACTCACATGTGTATATGAGTCTTGTCTCACACCCCTACACCAGTTTGCACTGCTCCCCACTTCAGCTCCTCCTCTCTTCCTGTTCCCCGACACCTCACACGTGGTGTGTTAGTAGATCAAACTGGTGTGAGCTCATCGTCTTGTGCATATTTGTGGCCGACTTTAAATGCGCTGTATTTAATACCACCCACATCATGACAACAACTTCTCGCTCACATGGTTCGTCAACATCAACCGCTCGCAACAAAGTCGAATAAGCCTATTGTCTAGTTTGTTTGCCTGGTTTTGATTGGCCTGTGTAGAAAAAAGGGAAGCGGGGGAGTGAATAACCAGCACTCATCCCAAGCTATCATCAATGACTGAAGTGCCCTTGAGAAAAGAATCTCATTCAGCATGGCTCCAGGATGACTGTCCCTTAAGCTAATTCACTGTAAGATGCTGGATGAAGTGAAAGCTGGATGAGAGCATCGACTGAAAGGGAAAGTAGTCTTCTTGCACAGCCCAAGGGGTGGAGGAGATGAATACATACACATATAGTTATTGGTTGACAATCCACCTTCAGGGCAACTGACACTGGTGTGTGTGTGTCACGTGTGCGTGTGTGTCACGTGTGTGTGTGTGTGTGTGTGTGTGTGTGTGTGTGTGTGTGTGTGTGTGTGTGTGTGTGTGTGTGTGTGTGTGTGTGTGTGTGTGTGTGTGTGTGTGTTTGTTTGTGTATTTTGTTCCAGGGAGAGGGGGAGGGGAGCAGAATTGGGTCCTCATTACAATAGTGTAGGTATTGGCTGGGGTGCTTTTCAAATTTTGTCCTGGGCCCTGCCATAGCTGTCTGTGGTCCTCTACACCTTATTATCCACAGTTACAACGGTGGTGCCATTGCTATTTTTCCGGTTGCTATTGCTTAATCATATCTATTGCCAAATCAATCGCTATCGCCTAATTACTACCTGAGGTTTAAACAGGCAGGATACTGCTTCAGATCTACCTGTGTCTAATCAGTGATAGGGCTCCATGCACACATAAATGGACGCTTGCACGCACACACACACACACACACACACACACACACACACACACACACACACACACACACACACACACACACACACACACACACACACACACACACACACACAAACACACACACAGATATACACACACACACACACAGATATACACACACACACAGATATACACAGGCAGGCAGACAGATGCACTCACACACAGAAGTCACGCACGCACGCACGCACGCACGCACGCACTCACGCACGCACGCACGCACGCACACACACACACACACACACACACACACACACACACACACACACACAGATTTATATACACACACACACACACACACACACACACACACACACACACACACACACACACACACACACACACACACACACACACGCACGGCTGTCTGCAGATGTCTGCTTTCAAAGCATTTCAAGGGCGGCTGCATTTCAAAGCACCTGAGGATCAGTGGGTATTACCGTAAGACTGGAGGCGTGAAAGAAGACGGGACAGAGGGAGAGAGGAGGAAAGAGGAGAGAGGAGGAGGTGGAGGAGGAGGAGGAAGAAAAGGATCAGGAGGCAGAGGAGGAGGAGGAGGAGAAGGGGGAAGTGGAGAAAAACCGAGGAGCAGTAGGAGGTGGAAGGAAGGCAAAGAGAGAGCGAGTGAGGAGGGGGGAGTTTACAGTTTGGGAAAAACAGGGGAGGAGGAGTAGGAGATGTGCAAGGAAGGCAGAGAGGAATTGAGGAGGGGAAGTTTAGTTTACCCAAGCACAGCATCTCTGCTGTGGGCCTGTTTGAGGGAGTCTGTTTGGGGAGGAGAGGGAGTAAAGTGAGAAGGAGGAGGAGGAAGAGAAAGAGGCAGCGGGAGATATTGTTGAAGGTGGAGGACAGAGAGGAGGAGGAGGAGGAGGAAGAGGAGAACTAAAGGGAGGGAGAGGGGAAAGAAAGAGGGGCGGTGGGCCCTGCACTTTTATGTGAGGGCATTAGAGAGAAGGAGTAGAGGGAGGATGAGGAAGAGAAACATTTGGATACACAGAGCTCTTTTCCAAAACACTATGCCTATTATATCCTTCTTCAAACCTATTTTAAAATGATGTGTTCATTGTGCTTCACAGTTAATATCAGTAAACTCATCACAGTTGTATGGGAATTTGGTAAGGATAAAAAAAATCAGATAATGTTAACTCAACTCCAATTGCCCTGATGTTATCTTACAAAACAAATTGAAAATGTTTTGGAAATGTTTGAAATGTTTTCTTGAGGTTAGCTTTAATAGTTTTTCGAGAAAAAATTACTATCTTTAAAATTAGACTGGGGACAAGGAGTAAGGGGCAGATTGCCAGATAAGGAGAAGGTAAAGAAAGATGGTAAAAAAGAAAGAGGGAAGAGTACATAGAGATGTAGGAGGAGGAAGTATGTACTATAAAAGGAGGAGGAAAGAAAGAGTAGAAGAAAAAGGAAAAAAAGTGTATGTGGAGTGGTATGGTAGGTGCGGGGGGACAGGGAGAGGAAAGAGGAGGATGTGTTAACTATAAACAAGAAGAGGAAGAGAAATGGGAGGAGAAAGTGTTGGAGGTAGAGAGGCACTGTAGGTAAGGGATGGGAGGGAGGGAGGAGAGTGTAAAGGGAAGAGAGAGATGAGGAGAGGGAGAAAGATGTAGAGGTGGAGAGGTATAATAGGTGGTAGACAGGAAGGAGAGAGGGAGGGATGAGGAAAAACAGTTTGCCTAAGCACAGCAGCAGCAGCAGCAGCAGCAGCAGCAGCAGCAGCAGTGGCGTCTCTCCGCTGGGGCCTGTCTGAGGCAGCTTTTTCTCGCCGGCAGGAGGCTCCCTCCCCTGGGCGAGACGCGGCCGTCCGGCTACGCTCCGTCCTCCATCACACCCTGCCCTGCGCCGAACAGCTGTTCCGTTTGACCTTCGCGCTTTGATCAAAGAGCCCTGCTTTGTCTCCTATTAATATGAAATGAAGAACATCCATTTCACATCACCCCCCCTACACACACACACACACTTCTCTACCCGCTTTGCACCTGGCACAGGTAGCGAGAGAGAGAGAGAGAGCGAGAGAGAGAGCGAGAGAGAGAGAGAGAGAGAGAGAGAGAGTGCAGAGCATGGCAAGATTTCATGCTGAGTGCACCGAGACAGATATTGCCCCGTATTTTCGTGCTGAGAGCAACCGAGACAGATAGGGCCCAGCAGCGGAAAACCAGGTCACTTCCTACAACAACAATACATCTCCATGGAGACACAATGCATCGCCATGGTAACATAATCTATCTCCGTTGTGACTCAAGTGCTCTATGATCTTTCAAACTGGTTTTGATTCACAGTGGTATGGATGACCCCTGTTGTGCAATGAGCTGAAGAATTGTGTGACCACCTGAAGTTGCATTGATTGTGACCTCCATCCCTTTCAACGCCAGCCCTGGGAAGTATTGCAAGCATTAGTGCAGACACAATGAGAGCGAGAGAGAGAGAGAGAGAGAGAGAGAGAGAGAGAGAGAGAGAGAGAGAGAGAATAAGAGAAAGAGAGAGAGACAACAAGGGGAAGGCTGAACCATGAAGACCAAGAAGATTAAATGTATTTTTTTCTTAATGTATGGTATACTGTACTTCCACGGCATACATTGTCCCAACAGCCACAACCTGGTTGTGACAGATACTCCTTAAAGATGCACAAGGTGTTAAGTTAAAAGGCATCTCAACCTGGTTCAACACTCTGAGATCAAGCGTAGTACAACGGCTGACTCTGGCATGGACGTGGCTTTGCTTTGGCCCTCATCCAGACCCCCATCCAGCCTGGCACTCAGCCAATGGATGGAGGCCAAATGTTCTCCTGCTATCTAGATGGCACGCCTCATTGGACGAGAGCCCAGATGGAGGGATGTGTGCTGTGGATCTGGACCAATCGGAGCCAGTGGTTTCCCAGAGGGCCCGGTCAGAAAGGCAGCACATAGGCCTGAAGAATAGTTCAGGTCACCCAGGGGTCGTCCTGTGGGTTGGTTGGGGTTTGCAGTCATGAGTGTTTCGCTGTTCAAAAGATGAAATGAAAGTGGTAAATCAACTGTGTGCGTGTGTGTTTGTGTGTGAGTGTGTGTGTGTGTGCAGGGGTGCTGACGGTTGGGGACAAAGAGGACAGTTGCCCCGGGCCCAGGGAGAGAGGGGTCCCAGAATTGGGTCCTCATTATATTGAATCTATTGGGCTGGGGAGCTCTTTCAGATTACTTTATCCTGGGCCCGGCCAAAGCTGTCAGCGGCCCTGTGTGTGTGTGTGTGTGTGTGTGTGTGTGTGTGTGTGTGTGTGTGTGTGTGTGTGTGTGTGTGTGTGTGTGTGTGTGTGTGTGTGTGTGTGTGTGTGTGTGTGTGTGTGTGTGTGTGTGTGTGTGTGTGTGTGTGTACTCTTGTGTGGGCGTGTGCATGTGCCCATGTATATGCAGATTAACTACCTAAGGTCACGTGCAGGTTATTCTTCTTATTCTGGCTCCCTCCCTCTATTGACTTGTTTACAGTTCAAAAGATGAAATACAGCTGGTGAATAACCAAGAGGTGTGTGTGTGTGTGTGTGTGTGTGTGTGTGTGTGTGTGTGTGTGTGTGTGTGTGTGTGTGTGTGTGTGTGTGTGTGTGTGTGTGTGTGTGTGTGTGTGTGTGTGTGTGTGTGTGTGTGTGTTGGAAGTCAACTGGAGCTGGCCTCTGTTGCATGGTGTGTGTGTGTGTGTGTGTGTGTGTGTGTGTGTGTGTGTGTGTGTGTGTGTGTGTGTGTGTGTGTGTGTGTGTGTGTGTGTGTGTGTGTGAGTGAGTGTAGGGGTGTAACGATAGGGGTGTAACGATAGGGGTGTAACGATATCAAACCGAACCGACGTACCGTACCGAGAAGACCTGTACCGAATCGAACAGTGCTGTACCGAGTACCGAAAGGTTGAGTAAAAGGCTACTCTGTTCATGTTTTTACATTATGCTGCTACTACATGCAGAGGCTCGTGCAGAACCCTGAGAGAAAATGCAAGAAAAAAACAGGTGTAGAGGCTTCGTCTTTGTGAAACCTTGAGGAGAAAGTGCTATTTCTTACACTGATGAAATCTCCGACCCAAAGTAGCAGGTTGAATGTATTTCCTTTTTTTCGTTTGTATTTTGACAATATTTTGGCGAAATTAACAATGTGCCGAGGAAGAAAATGTTTTTCTATTTTGTTCCCATATACTGTATCGAAAATGTACCGAACCGTGACCTTAAAACCGAGGTACGTACCGAACCGTGATTTTTGTGTACCGTTACACCCCTAGTGTGTACGCGCACATGTCTGTGTGTATGTTTGAGGGCATGCGTCCGTGCATGTGTGTCTATGCAAATGTTTTCACACTATGCTGTGCCTAGAAATACCAGCTTTCCTGGACTTGCCCTCTGTGTTATACCCTAGGGTTGGAATTCAGACATCCCCATCTCAGTCAGCCTGAAGTAAACAAGCATACACACAACAAATGGCTAAATAGATCTACTTAGGAAATGCATTTCAAGGCAAAATGGGATACCACAGTACACAACTCAATGTTTCTTGAAGCATCCATTGGGCTAATGCAATTTGCATCTCAGCATGAGGTCTCATGTGGAGGTCTGTGAGCAAACATTGTGGATCCTAATGCATGACATGTGTGCAATGTTTGTATACATTTTGCATCCAAAATGATGTCCAGCGTCTGCCACTGTCCAATCATGTACTCTTTTGTAAAAAGAAGTAGATAAATACATAGATAAATTAATGAAATGAAATGAAAATTGATTGATTGATTGATTGATTGATTGGTTTGTTGATTGATTGATTGATTGATTGATTGATTGATTGATTGATTGATTGATTGATTGATTGATTGATTGATTGATTGATTGATTGATTGATTGATTCATTCATTCATTCATTCATTCATTCATGACTTATTTCTCTCCCTCCATCCTGTTATCATCCCTATGTCCCTGAGGGAACTTCCTGAACAGGTTATTTTCCTCTCTGTTATATCGTATTGTACTGCTCTACTATTCTCTTTATAGGCTGAAAACCACCAAAGGTGCCATTAGAACAACGTATGATTTTTAGTTATCTGTCTCAAACATAAGTCTGAAACATCAATGCACTCACCAGAGATATTTCTTAGATTGTGTAAATGTTATTGAAGTAACAGTCATTATGGAAAACAAGCTCAGACTTGCGACAGTCATCTGAGAAGCAAACGTGTGGGTGGTAAAACTGTAATACCCCGAGAATGAAAGTTGTTCTTTGGCTTTGGTCCTTCAAACACACAAAAACACACAAAGACAAAGACAAAAGACAAAAGAGGTGGGATTCTGGCAATGGCAATTGAGCTTTCTGAGGCATGCTATGTGTGATTACTCAAAGGCTTTTATTATGGCGCTATATCCCGCCGCCATTTGCTTTGCTGCGGCTTGCAGTCGCAGCTTTCTTTGTCATCGGTAATTACTTTCCCTCAGAAGTTGACGCTTTGTTATCTCGAGCTGTAGTAGCTACGATCATATTATAAGACACCGTCTCTCCCTTCCTCTCCTCTCCTCTCCTCTTCAGACACCATGTACGCTACTCCGAGTGAGATAGCCCAAGTTATCGTTCTTGTTTCACTTTTAAAGTGGAGCTTTATCGTCGCTATTCTTCACCGCGCTGCTCAATCTGCCTTTGAAATGTCACATAGTCATAAGATGAAACGGCTCCACTGTACCATCCACACATCCGGTGCTCCTCAGTCTTCAGTTATCGGACATGTTCAGTTAAACATTTGTCTTTTTAACTGTTGGAAGCTCTGTGATTCCCTTCTCCACTTGAAAGAAAAAGTGCCTCAAATGTTTACATTTTATGCCCTTAACTACATCTCCCCCCAACCATCCCACTCCTGCTCATTTCTCTCTCTCTCTCTCTCTCACTCTCACTCTCTTTCTCGCTATCTCTCTCTCTCTCTCTCTCTCTCTCTCCATCTCCCTCTCTCTATCTCTCTCATGGCATGTGCTAGACATAGAACAGGCTGCTCGTTACAACTCATAAGGACAAAAAGCTACCCCACACCAGGGTGATATAGAGGAGTCATTTACATGACAGTAGCTGGATCCCTAACCTCAAGACTGATCTTTCAGTCACTCAAACTCAAACACACACAACATGCGCGCGCTCACACACGCGGCGCACGCGGCGCGTACACACACACACACACACACACGAATGCACACACGAATGCACACACACAGACACACAGGCACACGTGCGTGTGCATGCACACACGCTGATTCCAAAAAGATCTGACAGTGATGGAAATGGCAGATCTTCAACACCAAGGTTGTAGGTGCTAATAAAACACAATGAGATAGACTAGACGATGATGATTTATATGCATGCTGTTCTTCAAAACTGAAAAAGTGGGTAGGGAGGCTTAGCCTGGGCGAAACAGTCTGGCGAAAGCTAAGAAGAATTCGTCTCCATGGAGGGTGGGAGATGGTCTGATCTTACACTGCCATTTAAATTCATTGGAGTTCCGAATTCAAATTAAAACTCATATTGTGCTTTATTAGCATGACTGTTATGATATAGTGTCACAAAAGCATACAAATAACAAAACAAAACTGTGAATAGTGTTACCTTACCCAATAAGTAATGGACGTCGCGGGTGAGTTCTGCGCCACCACTCCCAACTGTTTGCTGATTGGCTAAACACTGAGAGAACCGAGCTAGGAGAGTTTCGCCAGACTATGTGCGGAGCAAAAATCTTTTGGTGGAGTACATTGGATGGCGTCGCCAGGCTAAGGGAGGCTTGGGAAGGGGTGTGTTGGTTCAGATCAGAGGTTCCCAACCTTGTATGTCCTGAGTACACCCCAAGCCTTTTTGTCATGCCATGAATTCCCCCTAACTCGTGCGCTACGGCATATCTGTTCCTCTACCCCACTGTCAATTGGCTCGATACATTTGTTATGATATCATTTTTTCGACATACCCTCAGCAGTGTGCCTACCCCTAGCAGTCTATGTACCACTGGAATGGAATCTAGAGAATATTTGTGAGAAATACTATAGCAGCTGTCAGGACGGCTTTCCCACACATTCGCTTGGTGTTAAGGCTTAGCTTGTGATTTCAGTGTTGTCCCGCTCAACTGGAATGAGAATAGCAATAGGAATAGGAACACACCACATGACAAGCCACAGCAAGCACCTAATCACGCTACCCTTGACTTGACAGTAACCGTCACACTTGTGTCTTCAATCTTTTGCCAGATTATCTCTTGCTCCTAAGGTATTCAAAGTAACAATTGATATATGAATGACCAATGTAGCTTTCCAATGTGATGTCTATTAGGGTTGCCATGATCTCGTAAAGGGCTAAAGAAAAACATCCAGCCTCGTCTGGTAAGTCAAAGATAGCCTGACTCTCGCCATGCCTTTGTGTATTTCCGCTCAGCTTTGTGAGCTCACAGAAGGGTCTGGAAGACCTTTGATTTCGCCCTGCTCCCAAACCAAAATACAGAACCAATCAGGATTGTGGGATTTTCATAGATGTTATGTATTAACAATTTAAATGCCTATGGCGTAGCTCCAAATGGATGTTCATGGAGCAAGGTGGAAATCCATCCATCTGGCGAGAGTCAGGTTAAGTCAAAAATACCATCAGCAATAGAAATGCATGTTGAAATTGCCAGGCATTCTCCTTAGTTGAAGAGCAGTTATAGAGCCCATGAGGAACTCAGAAGTGGCTTTCACTCAAAAAGAACTCAGAAGTGGCTTTCACCCTACTTGCCAACCACGAAAATGATTTTGCAAAAAAATATTTTAAGGTTGAGAAATACAGACTTCCTTAGGGTTGCTTTGCATAAGTGAGCATCACATTACTAATTTAACCGCCCCTTTCAACCATCACTTACTCTGGAGCATGCCAGTCCTTCCCTGTTGGGTCAAAGTACCATGCCTGTTTGATCTGAAGAGTGTGGGGAGAGAGAGAGAGAGAGAGAGAGAGAGAGAGAGAGAGAGAGAGAGAGAGAGAGAGAGAGAGAGAGAGAGAGAGAGAGAAATGGTGAGCAGATGGCACATGCTCCAGTCAGGTCCTCTGGGCTGTGTGTGTGTGTGCGTCTGTCTGTGTGTCTGTATGCAGGGATGCCGACAGGGGGGAACAAAGGGGTCAGTTGTCCCGGGCCCTGGAAGATAGGGTGCCCAAAATTGGGTCCTAATTGCATTGGATGTATTGGATGGGGGGCCCTTTCAGATTACTTTGTCCTGGGCCCAGCCAAAGCTGTCAGAGGCCCTGTCTGTATGTCTGCATGTGTGTGAGTGTATGCACACGCTTTCCTCTAGTGATAAACCCCATGTGACTCTCCCTCTCTGCAGGGGTGCTGCTGCTATTCTCTCTGCGTTTGCCCAATGCCACACCTGCATATAAACCCGCTGTTTAAAGTCTCCTCCACTTGCCACTGAGATGGCCTAATAACAGTGTTTTCCCCCTCCGCTCAACCATCTCCGTGTCAGTGAGGCCTGCTGCTCATCGCACTGAGCACTGCTGTTGGAACTGAGTAGATCAGAAGGTCACTAGATCTACATTTGTGTCCTGCATGAGTGTCCTTCAAGTTCTCAGTGTGCACAGTGGGAACAATGGATAAAATGACTGGCGTTGAGTATCATATTCAGTAGGCCCACTTGTAACGTGACGCCCCCTAGCCTACTGAGGGTGAATATGAAAATGTATTTCAAATGTCTGGTTCAGGCGCCAGGCAGTTTAACAAACTACCAAAGTTTTAAGTAAGAGATGCCACGTCAGCATTTAAACACAAAATAGTTACCAAACACAAATAAATCAGTTCAACACAAAGTTGTCTTTTCTCTTCTTTTAGTGATCACGAGTTCATAATTCAAAACAAGGCATTCAAGGTTTCAAAATAATAAACGCAAACATAAATGTAGTCCGTAAAGGTCCATAATTATGTGCGTGTTGGGTGTGCGTGTGTGTGTGTGTGTGTGTGTGTGTGTGTGTGTGTGTGTGTGTGTGTGGGGAGATGGCTGGGATGAGAAGTGTAAGAGCAGCAACGAGTTTGAGAGTGGAGGAAGCCAGGTGCACGAAGATGAAAGTTTACCGTCCGTTGTGTTCAAGTGTTCTGTTCGCCCTGATCCAGGATTCGTCCTGACAGCGAATGTGATCTGAGGATGCCTCCAGGTCTGCACGCCGACACAGGTGCACGAGAACAACGACTCCAGCGTTGTCAGAGTCGCCCAGGTCCGCGTGGGTTTCACCTTGTCGAACAGCACACGAGAATCCTCTTCATAACTTGACCTTACTCCGTTCATCCGGCACAAGGAATGGAACTGGAAACGTGCGACGGTTGTGCAAAACTTCTCTTCATGGCGCACACTTTTCCTCTTCTTCTCTCTCGCTCTGCTTCTCTGCACAACAAGAGGCCACTCCCCGCATGACTCGGAGCGCCGTGGTGTTCGCTGGGAAGTGTAGTGAAGAAAAGGTAGCACAGTCCCCTGACTGGCCAAGTCAGAGGGGCGGTCCGCTACACACTAAATCAAATAAGACTGGCAGTGACACAAGAAGCATGAGGACAGTTGCTCTATTTATGTTCAGCAATCAAGTGTGTGTCAACATGCTTAGTGCTGATGTGATTTGCTATTTCGTACTGTATGTCTTAGATTGTTTTCATCACCGTTAAAAAATAAATATTACAAAACAGAGAAGAGGAAAAGCACGATGCGTGGCAAGGACAACAAGCTGACCCACAGATGTGCTCTGTATGTGTTAATTAGGGCCCGAGCACCGGAGGGTGCGAGGCCCTATTGTTCTTGCTTTGTGATACATTTTTCCCGCACGTTGGGCCATTTTTGAGGTGGTTGCCATGCGTAACTTTGAACGAAACTTGGCACAGGTGTTGGATATGGTGGCACGATGGACTCCAATAAAGCTCAGTGCCCAAATCGGCCGACGGGCTCAGTAGCGCCCCCTTAAGTCATGGGCCTATGGGGTGGGACCGGCATAAAGTTGAAGCTACGGGCACCAATTTTTTTTTGCTTGTATAACTCACTAAGAGAAGCAAATAAGTCGTTGAGATGCCATGGCCACACCCAACAGGAAGTGAGGTAATTGGACTTAAAGTTGAACTTTTGTCAACTTTTGACATACGACAAAATTGTCATACCATGAACTTTGATGTACTCCTCCTGAACGGTACACTTGTTCGGTTTCGTTTCAATTTTTAAATGCTCTTAAGACATCGCAGATGATATATTGCGAAGGGATTTTTAATATGTTGTAAGAAAACAAGATGGCGGCTTGCTGAAGTCTGATGAAAAAATCACAGAAAATGTGCTTCTACTGTGCCCTTTCTGAGGGGGTTGCCATGCATATCTTTCAACGTTGCTTTGCACAGGTGTTTGGTAGGGCACAACGTACCTCTCAAAACAAGCCCCACCCCTAACTCAGCACATGGGCTCTGTAGCGCCCCCCTACGTCCTGGGCCAATGGGTTCAGACCGGCATAAAGTTGAAGCTACGGACTTGAAATTTTTTGGGGGTGTGTATGTCACTAAGACAAGCAAAAAAGTCTACAGGAAGCCATGGCCACACCCAACAGGAAGTGAGGTAATTGGACTTGAAGTTGAACTTTTGACATACGACAAAATTGTCATACCATGAACTTTGATGTACTCCTCCTGAACCGTACACCTGTTCGGTTTTATTTTAATTTGTAAATGATCTTACGGCATCGCAGATGATATATTGCGAAGGAATTTTCAATATGTTGTAAGAAAACAAGATGGCGGCTTGATGTATTCTGATGACAAAATGACAGAAAATGTGCCTCTACTGTGCCCTTTCTGAGGGGGTTGACATACATATCTTTCAACGTTGCTTTGCACAGGTGTTTGGTAGGGCAGCACGTACCTCTCGAAACAAGCCCCACCCCTAACTCAGCATATGGGCTCTGTAGCGCCCCCCTATGTCTTGGGCCAATGGGCCCAGACCGGCATAGAGTTGAAGCTACGGACTCCAAATTTTTTGGGGGTGTGTATCTCACGAAGACAAGCCAAAAAGTCTACAAGAGGCCATGGCCACACCCAACAGGAAGTGAGGTAATTAAGCGGGCTTGCGGAGCAAGGACCATGCAGAGCATGGCCCTTGCAGAGCAAGGCCCGATTATAGTAATCTCTATAGCAATGTTGTGCGTGAACGCGTTCAAAAGAACGCGTTCATTGAACACGCTCATTTTTTCGTGAACGTTGAACTGAACGCAACACATTTTTTAATAAAGAACTTGAACGTGAATTAGTTCACATTACGTGTCATGAACGGCAGACATCACTGTAAATGAACGTTGGAATTTGTTTTCCATTGAAAGCTGAGTGACATCGGTTTTCTCTTTTGAAACGCAACGAGAGAAATTTCCCCCCTTCTCTCTCTCGCTGGTGCCGCTTGTATCATCAGTGAGAATTTCTTTTGACATCTGTGTGCGCAATGCATTGTGGGCAACGTAGTGTCCGGCTGAGAATAGTTGAATAGCATAGGCTTAGTTATTGCTGCTTATGCACGACGTTACCCATGATGAATTGCGGCGGAGAGAGAGAGAGAGAGCGCACGCGAGAGAGCGAGAGGCAGACAGACCAAGCGCTGCATTTAAAAAGTGTTTAGTGGAAGGGATGGCACGGAGACAGACACAGATTATCCTTATGAACATTTAAACCACCTGCGCAGCAAAAACAGTAAGGACATCCACAACGTCCTGTTCGAATTTGAAACGGCACATTGAGTTAAAACATCCATCCAGTGTGAATGCATTTGCACGCCCTCGAGGGTCATAAGGGAGGAAAGGGGGAGAAGACCCCTACCAAGCCCAGGTAGATCAACTGATTATCGACTACTAGGCTACATTGTGGAATATGTACAAACTCTAAACAAAAAAACACTGTATCACACATGTGTTATAAGTCTGTTACATAAGATACACAGTTTCCTTAAAAATAGGCATATTTGTGCATTTGACTTTTGCCTTCATTAGATCTACCTTTATTCAAGAGTTTTGCTCATGTAAATTAATTCATACACAAACAGATAGGCTATATAATATAATATCATATAACATTATATATACATATTTCATATTATATATATATTATTTATTTATTTATTGAAATGCTAGTAGACTTCATTGCACTAGGCTAGAACTGGTCTACCTTGTCTGTACTGCATGCTGCAAGTTTCATCACCTGGTATGAAACCCACAATTGCAGCGTCATGAGCAAATGTCTAGTCAGTTTCAAAGAATGTATGATTTCTAGCTCGTGGTGTGAAAAAAGTAGGCCTATTTATTTGAATATTTCACGAAAAAAAAAGAACTGAACTGAACTTTGAACTAGTTCACAATTAAAATTGTGAACTTTGAACGTGAACTGTTCACTTTGAGCATCTATGAACTGAACTTGAACTAGTTCAGAAAATCTGTGAACTGGCACAACACTGTTCTAAGTCCTGTTAATTATTGGTTCTCTTGTGCAGGGCAGCAGCAAAAATAGAAAATGGATCTCCTCCTAGGCCTTTCGAGATAGAGACACCGTTCAAACACTAAAACGACCGGCTCGGCTTGGAGATCGCGTATATTAATAGGCTTTTCCGTGTCTCTTGTCGTTTTCCCGTTTTTGGCGATTTAGTGAAAGCCTGGGTCCCCATTCAAAACCATGGTGGAACCTTCATGAACGACAGTTCCGCCACTCTAGAGATTAGAGTGTAGGAGGCTTTTTCGGTCATAAAACATCAACACTTTCACCTAGAAGTTTAGTTGACGCGTTGTTAGCGAGCTCTATGGGATGTCTCCAAATTGTCAAAGTTTCATCTCCCAACTCCCAATACTTTTTAAATGGCAGGTTTGTAAAAAAAACAGGCCTGGGTCTATGGAGAATCCCAGTCTTTCGAAAAGTGCATTTTTCAAGAGATCAGCGCATGTCCCACACGGAGGTCCATTTGTGCCTGAAAAATTTAACCTATAAACTTCATTCAAAGACTGTTAGAGAGATCACAAGCATGACTCCGATCTGTGAAAAGGACACGTGCAAACTCCTTTTAGTTTTTTTACAACGATGTTGTAAAGACAAAAAACTCATTCTCATTTTCTCCCCAGTTTAGAGCTCAATACTAACTGTCTTTCAGTCAATCACAACAGGTGCAGCCAGTGAAGGGTTCCATTTCAACTGTCACTGTCTCAAGATTCTATTCTTAACGAGCAGGTGCGAGCAACCATTCTAGAAGTCTATTGTTCAGCTCTGCAATGCAATGTAATATAGTCTTGCTGGACTGTGCATGACAATTAGCTGCTTGGCTTAGTGGTAATGCATGCCGCTGCATTAGAGATATGGAGGTTGAGGGTTCGAATCCCACCCGAAGCCATGTTGATTTTCTAAATTATATCATATGCAGCGTTCCTTGGCCGACTTAAAATGCCATGTATATCATTTAGTATGGATGGCAAATGTGCTGAATTACAGATATTGAGGTTGGGGGTTCGAAACCCAGTCAAAGCCATGTTGATTTTCAAAATTATATCATATGCAGTGTTCCTTGGCCAACTTAAAATGCCATGTATGTCATTTAGTATGCATAGCAAATGTGCTGGATTACAGATATGGAGGTTGGGGGTTCGAATCCCAGTCAAAGCCATGTTGATTTTCAAAATTATATCATATGCAGTGTTCCTTGGCCAACTTAAAATACCATGTATGTCATTTAGTATGAATGGCAAATGTGCTGAATTAGGGATATGGGGGTTGGAGGTTCGAACCCCAGTCGAAGCCATGTTGATTTTCAAAATGATATCATATGCAGTGTTCCTTAGCCAACTTCAAATATCATGTATTGTATGTCATTTAATATCAATGGCAAAGGGGTTGGATTACAGATATGGAGGTTGTGAGTTCTAATCCCGCTCGAAGCCATGTTGGTTTTCAAAATTATATCATATGCAGTGTTCCTTAGCCAACTTAAAATACCATGTATGTCATTTAGTATATCCCCAAAACGCAGAGCTACAACACTTTCAAGATGGCTGAATCCAAGATGGATGAATTGTTTGGCCCATAACTTCTGACTGGGTGGATGGAGTTTTTCCAAGATTTCTTTTAGCTTTGTTTTCTCAAAAGTACTTTGTTTCATCTCTGCCCCAAAAGGCAAGCCCGCTTCCAGCATTTTCTGTGAGAATGCATTTCTAGTTGGACTTGAAGTTGAACTTTTGACATACGACAAAATTGTCATACCATGAACTTTGATGTACTTCTCCTGAACCGTACACCTGTTCGGTTTCGTTTCCATTTGTAAATGATCTTAAGACATCACAGATGATATATTGTGAAGGAATTTTCAATATGTTGTAAGAAAACAAGATGGCGGCTTGATGAATTCTGATGACAAAATGAGAGAAAATGTGCCTCTACTGTGCCCTTTCTGAGGGGGTTGCCATGCATATCTTTCAACGTTGCTTTGCACAGGTGTTTGGTAGGGCAGCACGTACCTCTCGAAACAAGCCCCACCCCTAACTCAGCATATGGGCTCTGTAGCGCCGCCCTAAGTCCTGGGCCTATGGGCCCAGACTGGCATACATTTGAAGCTACGGACTCCAAATTTTATGAGGGTGTGTATCTCACTAAGACAAGCAAAAAAGTCTACAAGAGGCCATGGCCACACCCAACAGGAAGTGAGGTAATAGGACCTCTTTTTAAAACAGGAAGTTGGCTACCATTTTATTTTGCAGTGTTTATAAAACAGTGCAAACACACATGTTCATTAATATAATGAATATAAACTTTTTCTATATGACTAATATGGCAACTTGATATAGCGCCACCATGTGGTAGGCAAATGAACTGCAGTAAAAGTGCAGTTCTGAAATAGCTGTATCTCGTGAATCGAACGTCGTAGAGACTCCATTTTTGTTTTGGGCAGGATATGATGGGGTGATATGCCCCGCCTTGAGCCGTAGGTGCGAGGGCCCGTCATCGCCGCTCGCGGCTTTAATTTATTGTATTGCTCGAACCGCTTTCCCTATAAAGTGCTTTGTTGAATTTATCACTTGAAAAATCCCCCTATGGCAAGTTAATTCACTTAGCATGACAAAAAACGGCACACGTGTGATATAAATCTAACATATGCAAATGCCAAATATGCCAACATGTCATTTTTAATTGAATTATCTTTCTGGTGGAAAAACTGACTTTGAACATGTGTTTCATGTGACTGTGCTTAGAATGTTTCTAGGGGAAGCCGTGATCTAATGGTTAGACAGCCACAAGATCACAGGGTTGCAGGCTCGAAGACATTTCAGTGGGCAAAGCAATGCCATTTTGTTGACAATGGCAGTGCGCTCTTAGCCTGGGCGAAAAGCCGACTGTTGACTCCGTCAATCAGTCTGGCAAAAGCCAAGAGGAATCCGTCTCCGTGGATGGTGGAAGATGTTCTGATTGCACTCTGCCATTTACATTCATTGGAGTTCCGAATTCAAATTAACCCTCCTGTTATCCTTGGGGTCTATTTGACCCCTTTCAATGTTTAACACCTGAAAAAAACATGAAGTACATATTTCTTCTGCCTCATCTTTGATGACTTTTCCTAAATAGATGGGATAAATGTGAAAAAACTGAAATTTCAACAAAAATGTTTTTCCTAAGTGCTGTACACATTTTGGTTACATCCGTGTTCCTTGGGGTCAATTTGACCCCAATTGTTTCAAGTGTATAAAACATAAATGGAACATCCATATTTTGCAAATAAATGTTAAAATATGTTTAGATAATGTGAAATACATGAAAATAAGCTATTTAGCCATGTTTCTTCTGAACATTTTGCTTTTGTTTGGCCCCTGATAACTAAAAAATACTAATAACATGGGGGAGGCCTAAAACTAATTCACGCCAACATTTTGGATAGTGGTGGCTACTACAGCATTGACATTTTGACAAAATCCACCAACTGAACCTTGTTGTACCTATAGTACCATCATGGCACCCACCACAGCAACCCCCCCTACCCCCCAGCCCTGTACCCTGGGAGCTACTTTTGCACCCTCCCACTACACACACACACACGCTAGCATAAGATGGGTCACATATAGTCAGCATTGCTGTGCATGCTGTTCTGTGCCCAGCATACATAATTATAAGTGATGGTATATTTGAAGAGAAGCTTTATGATTGTGATCCAAATATTGAAATGTACTGTTTTGATGGTGACAAGCCAATGTACTTCTTTAGATGGATGCGATCTCAAGGTTGGTTGCTATGTTGAGAGATATAATGGTGCTATTCTTCTAATCTATTCAGTATGGTGTTCCAAATTGAGATAGTTGTCTGCAGCATTGGTTATAAACTGCTGCTACCTGACATAGAGAAGGCAGGAACAGCAACAGCTGTAACTTTTGTGAAGGACATACACATTGACGTCCATACCACAAGTTCTCCAGTGGGCATACATAGTGAATAGAAGTAAACATACACGTTGCTATCCCTGTTCCTTCAAACATTACCCCACTACCATGAACATGTAATATGTCTACAAGGAACACATGCTCATTTTTACTTGTGCTTTTTTATGCTCCTTGTGCTTTTTTCCTTCACACTAATTCAAGTGTAGAAATAATGTAGAAAACAAGGATTTTCTATGATGTTCCCGAAACTCTTGGCTGGCAATGTATCCATGTTCTTACCTAACTATTATACTTGTGTTATAAATACACATTCAAACATTCAAGGAAAATGAATGTTGGACTTAAAAACCTTCTGAATGTTTGGGAATATGTCTATTTCTTTTACTGTCAAATTAACCCATACGGTAATAGATAGATAATAATCAAATTTTTGTTTTCGTTATAAGTAATAGAAATTCATATTTAGGGAGTATATGGAGCCACTAAAATTTCAATAATATTTGTCCATATGTTTTTAGACCAATTAATGACATTTAATTGCTATTTTTTCTAATTTTCGCTTAGTCATGGATTAAGTTTTTTGGTGTGTGGGCTATGTGTGGGGGTGCTAGGATATATTTAAAGGACTTTTTATGTCACCAACAGAGCAATAATACATATCTGAGGCATAAACATGTGCCAAAGTGTTGTTTTCTACTGATTTTGTAGACATTTAAGTGGTTGGGGTCAATTTGACCCCAAGGATCACGGATGTTCCAAAATTTGAGGGTAACAGGAGGGTTAAAACCCATATTGTGCTTTATTAGCATGACTGTTACGATATAGCGTCGCAAAAGCATAGAAATAACAAAACAAAAGTGTGAATAGTGTTACCTTAACCAATCAGTAACGGTCTTCGCGGGTGAGTTCTGCGTCACCACTTCCAACTGTTTGCTGATTGGCTAAACACTGAGAGAACCGAGCTCGAGGCTTTTGCCAGACGATGCGCGGAGCCAAAATCTTTGGGTGGAGTACATTGGATGGCGCCGCCAGGCTAGTGCGCTCGAGCAACAGTCCCTAGAAAGTATTTTTCTCTCTTGTTGTGGTAAACAAGTTTCCTGATTTGATTGCGTGTAGTGGTATCCTATTGCATGCAAATGCAGTTTGAAGTAGATTCATTGACGCCCTCCCTTGGTTCGCCCCATCCGGAGACAAAACAATTTGTGGTGTAATGTAACAATATAATGTAATGTGGCCTGGCATGTCTGGCCAATTCACATGACTAGACAATCCTATGAGACATGTAACCATGTGACCAAGTTGTGCTGTTATGCACGAGATCAGGGCCGCTGACAGCTTTAGCTGGGACCGGGAAAAAATAATAGGAAAGGCACCCCCACCCAATGCATATTATGCAATAAGCCACCCCCCCCGCCCTTTCCTGGGCACTGGAACATCTCACCCCTTTGTCCCCCCTTTCGGCCTCCCTGTATGAAATGACAAGGACTGGCAGAAGGAAGAGCAGATGGTGGCAAGGTTATTGCCCTGGGTTGTGTCCCCAAGCAAGGCACTTAACCCCACGCTACTCTACTCCACCAGGACCGTCCCTGCAGCCAGTTGAATGTAGAAATTGTGTGGACGCTAATTGCATACCTTTCAACAGGCTCAAGTTTGCAGCATTACATCCTGACATTCTGAATATTAATAACCCATGGATGCTTGTAACTTCAAAAGGATGGAAACATGTTTATATCAGTGTTTCTGATCAGCCCTTACCACAGATGTTACTTACGGAAGTACTTCTCGATGAATTCACCGAATATGGATCCTTGTTTGGTATGGCCAATAATCCATAAAGCTGTCCATAACCCAACGCCCTCTGACTGTCTTCACATATATTGTAGGCATCATCTCTGGGACCCAAAGCTGACTCAAATTGCCTGAATATCCCCATTCAAACACATACACGCACACACATAGACAAACACACACAAACGCACGCACGCGCAAACACACACACACACACAGGCACGCACGCAGGCACGCACACACACACACTAAAAGACACAGACAGACAGACAGACAGACAGACAGACAGACAGACAGACAGACAGACAGACAGACACACACACACACACACACACACACACACACACACTAAAAGACACAGACACAGACAGACAGACAGACAGACAGACAAACACACACACACACACACACACACACACACACACACACACACACACACACACACACACACACACACACACACACACACACACACACACCACCAGAGGAGCTGAAGGTACTATCAAGGATTGTGTTCGCTTGGCACCATCTGCTCTCCTGGAAGTGAAAGCTGCAGAGAGCAGCACATTACCATAGGTGGGTCGCCGGGGGTATAAGGCCTCATCTAGCTCTCGAAAGGCAGCTATGTGAGAAATTAACCCAAGGTAATACACCAGGCTGTTAAACACACACCGGGGGGAAAAAGAGAGCCATTTTGTAGTGCTCTTAAGAGAGCTTGAAGTGTCTGTGATGCCACTTTGCCTTCTACAGTAAGGGCAGACAGGAGATTGAGACACTTGAAAAAGGATCATGGTTAGACATTACAAACACACGCACATATATATGCATGGACACACACACACACACACACACACACACACACACACACACACACACACACACACACACACACACACACACACACACACACACACACACACACACACACACACAGAGAGACAGAGAGAGAGAGAGAGAGACTTCTTCTTTGAATTCTTGTACACATAGAGACACAAGCTGTTAATCTGGAGCAGAATTACCACTGACAGGAGCACAGAGGGGGAGGATAATTGCAATCCAAATTAGAACACAATTAGAACATTAGAGTCACAAGAGAATATGCCAGTGCACAGGACTGGAATGTCAGACAGGCCCTTAAACACACACACACACACATGCATGCAGGCACGCACACACACACACACATGCATGCAGGCACGCACACACACACACACACACACACACACACACACACACACGCATACACACACACACACACACACACACACACACACACACACACACACACACACACACACACACACACACACACACACACACACACACGCATACACACACACACACACACACACAGTTGGAACACACGCTATGCCTACTCTACTGCACTGTACACACATACTGTATGACTATGCACTGTGCATACTGTCTTGTGCGAGTTCTTAGGCACTGTCATGACTCATTACTGTAGTTTTCCCATTTCATTCATGTTTTCATGTCATTAAATTGAATGAACATGAATATAATCTGCAAAACCTATATCACACACACGCACGCACGCACACACACACACAGGCAGGCTTTCTTTTGCTGCTTGAAATTTAAGAATACATACAGCTGAATTGCATGTCTAGAAGAAGTTAGGAAATACAGGTGCTTTTGTTCATTTTCTGTGTAACATCAAAAATACCGGTGAATCTGGTGACATTTCACACCGATCTGTGAAAAGTCTTTTTCCTGCTGTGCAACGTTGACAGTAAAGTTGCTGATTTGTAAGGTCGATAAATGTGCTCTGAGACCTTCTACACTGTATTGCAGGCATGCAGGAAAAAATGGTGCCAGTTTAAATTCATTTCCTTTATTAGGATAGTTAAAGGTGGGGTAGGAGATGTTTTTCTGGAACATGTTTTACCATATCATCTGAAAAACTTCTCATGACGCCATAGTACCCATTAAAATAGAGTGTTTGGAAAAAAAACGAAATCTTTTGGTCCAGTGTAGAGGGCGTAGTCAGAAGAAAACGGCAACCAATAGAAGTAATACTCATCATCACTTCTATTGGTTTCTGACACGTCCATCAACCGCCAGCACTCACCCCTCCTCCCTGCGCGTTCACCGACTCGTGAACTTGACCGACCCCGCCCCCATCATTCATGCACATGCGACGAGGCTCATCATCACTCGGCTAGCAAGGAAACGAGAGTTAGCAGCAGGCTGAGCTACTTGGAAACTTTGCTAGCTTTTGCAGAGCTACAGGAAGAACTTTGGCTCTTGGTACACTGGACTAACCATGTCAGGATAACATACTCCCTTGGATTATAGTCATCGGACTCGCAAAACCAGATTCCAACACGGGCTGTAAAATGGAAATGGGACCTGACACTCTTGGACACAGATGTCGGCTACGGCAGCGGCTTCAAACGTACGCTTTGGTGACCACATTTCTAATCGAGAGGTGAGGTAATATATTTGTCTGTATAATATTTTGTGAATTGGTTTAGGACACAGTGGTGTCTTTTTTAAGCAAGTATCCATTGAGAGGGGTCAGAGGATTAGCCCAAGTTCCAACATATCTAGCTGCTACCTTGATTAACATAGCTGCTACCTTAATCGCGTTATTTAGCTGCCCCCCCTGTGCCCCCCTGTGGCATTTATTCTGTGCACATAAACACGTTTTCAGAATTGCTCTGTGTAACTCAGACGGTTACTCTTGTGTGTTTTGCTACTAGTTGACGGTGCGAACGAGCCAGACAAACCAGCTGGGAGGATGGAAGCACCTGTCAATTCCCCTTCTCCACCCGCGTTCAGTTACTAAATACGGATTCACCCCGTAATAAGTAAGTAACCTACCATGTTTAGAGCACACATTACTTTGACCAGCAAAGCCCATGTCTTTCTAGTGGTTTACAAAAATATCGTTTGCATGTTTTGCATTTGATAAATACCACCTAATGACCATGACGGCTACACAACAGATCTTTATTGTGATGGCTACACTGAATGATCACATGGAGATGCCGGTACATCATTTGTTTTTACCATGGTTATATAGAAATGTTCTGCTTTGTCCATTCCAATGTTGTGGTGTTTTCCATAGCTGTTCCTTGCTCCTGTATCACAATCAAGGCTGCCAAGTAAATGAAGGATGAATCACCACACGCTGGTAGTTTATTTGCTGAACAATGCGTTTCGCTATTGCTTCATCAGGTTCACTCTCACATCAAGGCTGCCTTTGAATTGTTAAAATGTTTTTCATGTTTGTGGGTGTAATTTCGTCCAGTTGCAGATACTACTATCCCTTTTGGAATGATCTGCCTTTGAGAAACAATGGTTCTATCTGACAAAAGCATATGAACAGATCCTGTAGTTGTAATTGATACACTAAATTATCATATTCCTATGTGTGCGCGCACACGCGCTATAGTCTTCAATTCAGTACACTGGGACACTTTTCAGTCTTTGAGGTTGCTGGAATCAACACAGACTACCTCCATGCACCTTATCAGAACACTTTGCATGTTTTTTGTGTACTTGTCCCCTTTGTGTATTGCTGCTAATCTGTCTCTTTCTAGGTTCTGTTGGTTGCATGCAGATTGTGCCAGATGATTTACCTGTCTATGGTCTAAGCATTGGGCTCTGTGCTAATATGCAATTTGTGCTCTTTTTTTCCCTCAGGTCAACCGCAGACAGGGTCCTTTCACAACCACATACTTGTGCCAGTAAAAGCTACAGCTTTTCTCCTCCGATCCAAGAAGCCTGGACTGCAGTCACCATCTCAACACACCAACCAAGAGAAAGGCGGATGGCTCAATTCAGTATGTAGTTCTGCAAATATTCTCAAAGGTCTTCACAGCCCCCCATGGTGCTGAATGCATTTACATTTATTTTTGTAAGGTAAAAACAATGCTGATTACAGAACATAACTTGGGCCATGAATGAAATTTGAGGTAGCAGCCAGCCATCACATGATGGTG
The DNA here is from genome assembly GCF_034702125.1 of Engraulis encrasicolus. Lineage (NCBI taxonomy): Eukaryota > Metazoa > Chordata > Actinopteri > Clupeiformes > Engraulidae > Engraulis > Engraulis encrasicolus. The sequence continues at coordinate 44,805,787 of NC_085863.1, forward strand.
AGAGGTGGTCCTAAGATCAGAGAGAATCAGGTTGAAATCCCCTCCTTACCTCTCCCTACCTACACCTCCATCCACAGCTGAAGTGCACTTGAGCAAGGCACACAAGTCCACTTTGGTCCTGTGACTGTAGCCAACACTCTGTAAAACCCTGCTGTGTAATTTGATGTAATGAAACCCTAATATAGTCTAACACATTGCTTGTTTCAGATACGGAAAATTGCACAATAAAAGTTCCAGGACATGAAGGCTGCATACTGTGAACGTCAACCTTCAGGGCACCGTCCTGCGCAGAAGACTTTCTACCCTAAGAGGGATGGCTGACCGCAGACACTCACAACCAGGTGAGCCCAGATAAAGGAGTTATTTTTGGTGTCCCTACCCCAACAACCCAGGTTACTTACATTTAAAATGTCACTGGAGCTACTGTCAGATATGTGATTTCTAATTCTGTTTATCTTTTTACAGCACAGACGCCTCCAACCTCAGACTAGGCCCTTCACAGTTGCTGCACTTACCCACCTTCCCAGAGTTTTTGTGTGGTAATGACAACTGTAAATATAGTATAAAGTAATGTATCTAGTGTCATGTGTAATACATTGTTTAAATTGTCCATACATTTCAATGACAGTAAATATTGGTGGACACAATTTGACTTTTTTTAATTCATTCTCTGACTGAAAATGCATGGTTACATAATTTATATATTCCACAAGACCACAATCAGAAGATTATTTGACAGGTTGCATTTATTTTCTATGTATGAAAAAAAACAATGGTAACAAGACAAACGTGGTTCCAAACCAAGGTGAGATGTATAAATGTACAGATGAATGCTCCTACAGATAATGAAAAATAATAAAACTCTGCACACTGCCGGTTTGTGTGTTTTATACCGTACTCTGTATAAACCTTTTATATTGCTCTAGTGGAGCAGGGTAACCCTGGCTAATCCTGGGTATTGTACTGTGTATTACAACGTCAACCCTGTTCAAGTGCCCCATACTGTCTGTAGGCTGCATGCCTGAAGAGACCGTTTCTCTCACCTGGTCCTACATCAGCCCAAAGTCTTCCATCAAAACTGAGAACACCACAGCATTTCCTTTCAATGTTCATGGGCATCTCCTTACAGATTGCGCAGAGGCGCCAGGTTGGTTGTGCTACTGGGCTGTGACTGAGGACCAGATGTCATGTGCCAGGTCGAACATCAAACTGGGGTCACGGGTCAGGGCACGCTGCAGTAACCGATGGGATTGCTTCAAATTCAATGATTGAATCAAGGCCTGCAAAGCAATAAATACATTTTATGTAGTGCATTTTCTATTTGATGATGGGGACTAAATAACTCTATTGACAATAAGACCAATATGGGCAATCATTATTGTGTATATAAATAAAGATGTGCCAATTGTATGCATACAATGTTTTCAGTCAATTTCTTACAAACTGGTGTTGTGCCAGGGGTTACACAGATGTATGAAGTAGATGGGCTTTTATGGATGTACTTGAACTACCACTGGTGTTGTGTACCTACAACCATGTAATATCACACTACTACTCATAGGAGTAGAAATATTGTAATGGTTATCACAACAGGTGTACTCGTGTAGCCTACTCGTGTTGCGATATAGAGCACATCTGTTGTGATAACATCCATTACAATACTTACACATCTGGAGGAATACAGCAGGACATAATGTTATAGGGATGAATGTACATCCTTACAGTTAGCAGGGCGTCAATTCTGTTGGAGTCTTCCTAATCAATACCCCCGACCTCTGCTGCGTCTATCTTCCTCCTCCTCCATCTCTGGCCATCGGTCCTACTGGGCTGTTAGGTCGTTATTGTGATGGGCCAGGAAAGTCAGAGCTGGAGCTTTCGTCGTGTCTAAAGCATATGAAAATATCGTCAGCCAAAACAATTTCATTAGCGTTGATCAGTTCGGTTGTTTTTCTTTACTCCCTCTGCCCCTGTGTCTGCGCGTGCGACAACCCAAGTGAAATCTGAAGTCATAGCCTAAAACACTACGGATTGTGGTGTCGGGTATATATAAATACAATAGTAAAATGTATACTGCTGTACACATCTGTCAAAATAAATCCATGTGTCAGTACTGTAGCTACTGGCTAGAACTACTGTCTAGGGATGACGGCATCTGTCATCAGTGTTATGCCGTGTCCAGACCAAGAGCGAACTACGCTGCCTGGTAGCGTGGGTAGCAGAAGAAGTTTCGCCTTGAAGTCGCTGTATTCGCTCGAGACGCAGCATTGACATGTTTGATTCAGCTAATCACATAACGGCTCTTGCTTGACAGCCTGGGACATTCGGAGATAGGAAGTTAGAATGAGATATCTAAGTAACACGTATGAAGTCAAGTTCAATAACTAATCTAGTATACATTTACTGTCATCAATATTTCTTGAAATGGCAACCATGACGGCCTGTGCGTTTATTGTGATGTTGAACATTCTTACCGTAGCCGGAGACAGTGCCATGGCTGGAAGTTAGCTTGGCTAATCGATTTGTCGTGGCTTAGTTCTAGCCCCGCCTCGTGAGCTCTCGTGGGTTCCCGGGATAATCCGAACACTTGACAGACTGCATGCGCGTTCATGTGTTTTGAAGGCGTGGCTTTGAGGGGAGGGCTGAAGGGAGAGGCGGGCTGTGTATTTTCAAAAATATAGCTCACAGGAACCGTTTTTCAAAGATCTCCAACCCTACCTTTAAGTGAAGAGGGGGAAAGAGGAAGATGTAGATGAAATTGCAATTTCTCTCATGAGAATATTGACAGGAAGGTTACACCTCCACAACATCAGCTGTTTTAAAGCACGCCACAACATCCATGTGACCCTCTGATGAAGACGAAAGTTTCACCATTGAATCATGTAAGGTATAACTAAAGATAAAACTTATACATGTCCAAAACTAAGGAAACTTTGGGAACAATGGGAAATGACGTTGGGCTGGAATTAAACCTGGCTCCCGGGTGTAACAGTACAATGCCTTAGTCGTTTGAGGCAGGGACGAGGACGAGGCCATATGTGAATTTCCAAGTGAACACCCTGGATATCCCTGCTCAGGGCTGCTGGACTGGGGGAGAAATAGAGCCCGGGCACGTTTGGCTTAAAGGGGCCCCTCATAATTAGCGGGGCAGAACTGACTCACCAGTGGGCCCTGCACCCTTGTGGGCGCATATTTTCAGAAATGTAAAAAAAACAAAAAAAACAAAAAAAATGTTCTCCCACATTTCTGAAAATAGGGGACCACGAATGTGCGGGGCCCACTGGGAAATGCCCGCTATGCCAGATGGCCAGTCCAGCCATGTCCCAATTGCATGATCATCAGTTAAAACCTGTTTTTTCCCCCAACTATACGGCCTACCTGAGTCTTCATTTTATATGCAGGATTTGAAATTACCATGACGTGCGGCACTGCTCATGCCTGAAATAGCTTTCGCCGTGAAGCCCACACTTCACCTACTGTACCAATCATGTGAAATGATGACGTTCACGTCACCTCCAAAGATATGACCGAGGCTCAAAGATATGACCGAGGAAATAAGTTAAACTGGATAAACACATATGTGTGAAAGGCATAAAAAGGCTTTATTTTATGCTGCCTTTTAACAGATTGTGACTGTATATTGTGCACATGCACAGTATGTACCGTAAATAAGTATAACCGTCACTCTAACCCTGAGTACAATGTACACCTCAGTGCAGTTTAACATTTGTTATATAGTAGGGATATACAAAATCCAAGATTCGGACTTGGACAGACTTGACCTTGTTGATGGGGTTCGGTTTTGAACGAGCTCTAGAGCCATGGGTTCGGCTTCGACCGCACCCTATTGCCAACTGAACAGAATCTTCTCAATGCTGAACAGAGGTAAGAACGGGTAAAAAAATCCAAGCCCGAACCGACATGGGCCCATGGGAATTGGGCCGGGCCCGGCCCGAGGCCGACTAATTATTGGATGTGTAGGCCCGAGCCCGAGGGAAGCCCGAAATTTCAAATTTTATTTATAAGGAGGGGTGATCTATGATAACAAATCAAAGCCCTTAAATTAAAGCCATTAAAGTATTTTGTTACGAAATCTAAGTTAAATAGACTGTATAAACATGCAGGCCATCTTTTATATTTCTGTGTATGCTGCACTGCAGTGCACAGAGGTTACATTAAGCGATAATCCATCATTGACGCTTTTTTTAAGAGTTGGCGGAACATTTTAAGGGCGTCCGTCATTTTGACCGGCTGATCATTGGGCCATAAGCCACAGCAGCAGTACGACCTTAAAAATCTAGCGCGGCACTTTCACAGAGAGAGACAGCGAGACAAAGAAGAACAACGACGCGAGCAGCAGAACAGGAATGAAGGAGTTCTTGAATTGCCATTGCAAGAGTTTATTAGGCTACAGTATGTGTCGGGTTGATGAGGCGACCTCTGTTTTTTGCAGACCACGCGTCTCTCGTGGCCAAAACACGGCCGAAATGCCTCAGCGCACTGTGATGGGAGGGAGAGGCGAGGGAAAGCGCGTGCATTCTAGCAGCAGGCACTGCACTGCTGGATTATCAACTGACGTGGAATATTATTAACGCACAGCCTACATAGCCTATTTATTTATTTAAAAAAAAAAAAAAAAAAAAAAAAAAAACTGTCAACGATAGAGAAGCCGAACCCGACCCTACCCGAACGTAATGAGTGACATTTCAGGCCCGACCCGACCCGAAATTGGCTCGGGTTCGGGTTCGGGCTCGGGCCTGGGCCAAAAATCATAGGTCTCAATGCTGAAGATATTGTGGGGTCCTCGTTGAACATTAAGCCATTATAGCGATGCAATTCAGACCTTTCAATGTATAGCTTCACATAGCCTAATAACAAGCCCTGACAACATTGAAAGGCAGGAAATGAATTGATTACAGTAGCCTACTTGTTAAACTTCTTTTCCCCACAGCTGCGATGCGATGCCTGCATTGTTTTCCCCCTCGATGCCGTGTCAAGCTCCAGCGGCTGTTGACCTCTCATTTTCTCCTTAATTTTTTCTAACGCTTTCTCTGACGCGACGCCTACCTGCATCGATGCTTTGGCATCTGAGATGCGAGGTTGTTGTACACTTGAACACCGAATGGATTAGCTTGCTGTCATTGCAAGTTAGCCTATCAGTGCACTTGCACGCCTGAACTTGGAACGTCAAAAAATAAACAATACATTGCGAGGATGCACGCTGCACTGTCGCTTCTGTTTTTTACTCGCATGGTGGGGCTCTTCATCTGCCATGTCGCTACTGTCATTTTGTCAATGAATGTGAAAATTTGTGCTGGTCATTGCTCGCGCTTACTATTGCACAATGGAATTAGAAAGTCAGAAAGATAAAATAGATACACTGCTGGGGGGCGGCATGCAGCCACTTCACAAATTTGGGGCTGCGCAAGCAGCCTCTCGGGGGCACAGGTGACAGTAGCAAATAGTTTGAGATGTGTAGGCCACCTGGTTAAAACTTTATTATTAGGTAAGTCTAAATTTCGGGACATGCACAGTCAGATTCGGGATTCGGGACAAACGCTTAGAATTCGGGACTCTCACGAATTTTTCGGGACATCTGGTCACCCTACTTGACAGGGAAGGATGCATTCCTTGAAATGGTTTGTGTTTATGGTGAGACATCAAGACATACTTCTCCTGTCTGTGTTTCTTTAAATCCTACATGAACTCTTGGCATTTCACTCCTGTTATTGTTGTCTACACTACAGCACGCTTACAGCAAAGTTCTTGGTTGCTACAGTATCGCAACTTACTCTTTTGGCATTTACATAACAGACAACAAAATGAGTCCGACTGCATCCTATAAGTAGGTAAGCTTGCATCAGCAGGAAAGCAGCTAATACATACAGTACAGTACTTATCCCAAAAAAAATATTCACAGAAGCCACTGATTCTCTTCTCTCTTCTTTGTCTCAGTGGATGCCGGAATAACCAGCCCCACCAGACAGCCCCTGTGGTTCTTTTGCACTTACAATACTTTGTCTCTTCACTAAATCCAAATGTGTTTTCAAGAGCTAACATCTGCTGCGATTGTTATGCTTTTATTTTTATGAAGCACATTGAACTTTTGGCGTCTGTGCAGGAAATACACTATGCATATGTAGCCTATACTGCATCAGAAACTTGCCTTGGCATATGGTGTTCCAGCTTAATTATATTTGCATGCACAACCACTTGTATAGTAAAGACAGCAGCATCCTGTACTGTATATTGATATTAGATACCTAAATCTGGTAACAACACTCCGCAGTGGATACATTTTAAGTTGTAGAAACAGCACGCCATAGTATTAGCATTACTTAGGTGCGGTTCCCTCTTGATTAAATCACACTTGGCACATACAGTACTTCACTGTAAAAACAACTCCAGCATGCACAAGAGCGAGAATGCAGAGGCGGACTGACTCACTGAATATTTGACTGAAACAACCCTGGCATCTATCTCCGAAGGTGAAGCCGTTTGACTCAGGCAGGTTAACTTATCCACCCCCTTCAATGACCTCAACCGACCACCCAACACTGCCTCTTTTGCATTACCAAGTACATACGGAAACCATAATGCAGAGAAACTAACTGACGGACACAACCCTACACTGCGGCCTCGCTCACGTACTGTAGGGCAAACCCTGGTGCTAGTAAACCATTTGACCCATGCAGGTTAACCTATCTGCCCTTCAAACCACCAACCAACCAACCATCACTGCCTCTTTGCATTATCATGTATAGGAAAGCAGAATGCAGAGACTAACTGACTGACTGCCTGACTTACACAACCTAAGCTCCTCCTGTAGCGCAAACCGCGGTGCTAAAAAGCCATTTGACTCCGTCAGGTTAACCTATTCACCCCCCGCTCCCCCACCACTGCCTCTTTCGCAGGGGCTCAATCTCATGATGCCTAAAGAGCCATTGTGTTTATGCTGATAGATTTCCGCGGCTGCTTATCTCAGGCGTGCTATTTAAAAAGCGGCATCGACAGGCACAACACTGACTTTACCGGGCCCTGGACAAAGTCATCAGAAATGCCCCCTCTGCCAATGTATACAATGTAACAAGGAACCAATCTTGGCACCCTCATCTCCCTGGGCCCGGGACAACTGACCCCTTTGTCGCCCCCTGTCTGCTTTCCAGTCGGCAGGCAGGCGCATTGCCACCACTGATGAAACACCAGCCTTTGTCTCGCTGTGTTTGCCCGAGACGCTTCGCGTGTTTCGCGTGTACAGAAGGGAAACGTCGCTCCAAGCGCCGTGCTTGGCTGCCTCAATTATTCAAGCCTTGTCACTGTGAATCATTGTTCTCTCCTCCGCCCAAAACGGTCCCGATCATTTGTACGCTTAAAAAAATAAAACCTTTTTAAATACTTTGCTTGTTTCGGCAGAATGGCAATTTAGAAAAGCGCATTGATCTAAAACACCTGTGGCGAAAATAGAACTCTGTGACCTAGAAAGATGAAGCTCCGCCTATACCTTGCGGGCATTGTCACAGTTAAAATGCAACACTATTTAAAACTCAAAGATATGCCAGAGTTGGTTTCAGGTCTTCATATCAAACACTTATAGATGTGGCGGCGTCCTCAGTTGAGCTTTTGTGAAATGATTGATGGCTTGCATTGTTTCATTGGGCGCTGTTGCCCAGTGACAGTGGAATAATGTTTTGTGCTTGTGTGTTGGAGACAGAGAGAAAGAGCAAGAGTTTGTTTGTGTTTTTGCTTTATATGCTGAAAATAATCAGTATGACTGTGTGTGTGTGTGTGTGTGTGTGTGTGTGTGTGTGTGTGTGTGTGTGTGTGTGTGTGTGTGTGTGTGTGTGTGTGTGTGTGTGTGTGTGCGCGCGCATGTGTGCATGACTGTATGTACTTTACTGTGTGTGTGTGTGTGTGAGAGAGAGAGAGGGGGTCTATTTCAATTACATTCCACTCATTGAGCCAATATGTAGGGCAAACATGTGTGTTGGTGTTGCTGTCTGGGTCTGTTTTTGCATGCATGAAAGGAGGAGCGTGAGACTGGATGTAATTGTTATGACCTTATGAACGCTGGAGTGTGTAGCCTATATAAACACATGCATGTCTCCACGCCTGCATATTTTGTCTCTGTCTCTTTGTGTTAGTTCATGTTGGAGCACATACTATAGAGCAGAAGACAGAGGCAGCCTGGCAATAAACAAGAGAATCTCAGTAGGGGCACCATGTCTCTGATGATGATGATGATGATGATGATGATGGCGATTGTGTGTGTGCGTACTTTAGCATAAGCGTACATGTGCTGTAGTGTGTGTGTGTGTGTGTGTGTGTGTGTGTGCGCATGAGCGTGTTGATGCGTATGTGTTGATGTGTGTGCTCGTGTTGATGTACTTTAGCGAATGTGTGTGTGTACTGTATGTGTGTGTGTGTGCGTGTTGATGTGTATGTGTTGGTGTGTGTGTGTCTGTGTGTGTGCATGCATGCAAGTGTGCGTGTGTGTGAGCGTGTGTTGATGTGTATGTGTTGATGTGAGAGTTTGCGTGCGTGTGTGCATGCGTGCATGCGTTTGTTGATGTGTATAGTTGATGTGAGTGGTGATGCATGTGTGCGTGCGCTTGTTGATGTGTGTGTGTGAGTCAGGGACCTGGGTATAAAGAGCGAGGCAGGCAGGCTGCCTGTGCATTAGGGGGAGATCCACAGCGGGAGGCCATGCCTCTGTGTTTGTCACCTGCCAGGCATGAAATCACCTGGATCGCTACTCTGATCTCCCCGCTTCCCCTGGGCTATCTAAATGCACCGTACAACTCCTCCCCTCTCCTTCTCTTGCTTCTCCTCCCCTCGCTCTCCTCTCCTCTCCTCTTTTCCCCCTAAACACTATTTTTCTCTCATTGCCTCCTCTACTCTGCACTTCTCTCCTCTCATCTCCTCTCCCACATTCTCCTCTGCTCCCCTCTCCTCATGTTTTCTCCCCTCCTCTCCTCTCTTTCCCTTGCCTCCCTTCTCCCCTGTTCTTTTCTCCTCTCCTTGCTTCTCCTCCCCTCCCCTCTCGCTCCTCTCATTCCCTCTCCTCTCCTCTCTCATTAACAATTTTTCCTCTGCTCTACTCCCTTCATTTCTTTCTACCCATCTCCTCTCCTCTCATTCAATTGCCTCCCTTCTCCTCTGTTCTCCTCTACATCCCCCTCATCTCCTTCCTTCACTCCTCTTTTCCTTTCCTCTATTCACTCTTTTCCTCACCTCTCTTCTTCTTTCCCATCTCCTTTCTATCCATCGTTTCCCTTGTCCTCTGCTTCCCTCTCAACTTCCTTCACTCCCCCTTTCATTTCCACCTTCATTTTCTCTTCCGCCCAGCTCTCTTTTCCCATCTCTCCTCTCTATCCCTTGCCTCTGCTTGTACTGAACTCCTCTGCCCTCCCCTCCCTTCTCATCTGCTCTAAAACCTCCTCTCCTCCATTCACCTGCCTTCTACACTATTCTCATCTCCTTCCCTTCCCTCTCCTCTTCTCTTTCTCCCAAATTGTATTCTGACATCCAGTTCCCTGTTCACATATCTTTTCCGTACTGCCCTCCTCCTCTCCATGCTACCCACCCACTCCACTCCTCTCCTCACCTTCTTCTTTGCTTTCCATCCTTCACCTCTACCTTCCTTGCCTTCTTCTTAAGGTCAACCACTTCTTCAGCATTTTCCTTTCCTCCCGCCCCACTCCTTCTCCTATATCACACACCTCCATACATCACCTCCCTTCTCTTTTCCAATCTCTCTTCTCCTCTATGCTATTTTTTTTTTTATCACAGTACATTTTGTCGTGTTAATTCAACACTTGGACCGGAGACTTATCCTTAAAATGCACAGTGTTGATTCTACTCTCTAAGTGTTGAACTAACACTGCACAATTGATGGCATACTGTACTCGTCTCTTCGCTCCACCACTCTCCATTTCCCCTCTCCATGTTTATGAATGAAGCTGTGTACTTGTGCCCTTGGCTCTGTTTGCATCACCTCCTGCCCCCACGGCTGCCCTGACTCGGAGGCCTATAAAGCATGAGTGTTGATGTTGGTTCACATCTCCTCTTCCGTGCCTGCTGGTCCCCTGATCTTGCACTAAATACTGCTGATACTGTAGTGTTAATGTAATCTCCTCTTCTTGGTGGTGTTTTCCATGGGGCGCCTGGGATTGGAGCGAGAAGAGAGAGAAAGAGAGAGAGAAAGAGAGAGGGAGGGAGGGAGAGGAAGAGAGTGAGCATTTGTGCTTGCGTGTGTGCGTGTTAGTGCATGTGCTGTGAGTGAGTGAGTGATTCAAGGTGTTTGACCATTCCACCTGGCGCAACCTTGGGTCAAAATGCTCTTTGCTTAGTCAAGTGTGTGTCTGTGTGTGTGTGTGTGTGTGTGTGTGTGTGTGTGTGTGTGTGTGTGTATGTGTATGTGTATGTGTATGTGTGGCACGCGCGCGCGTGCGTGTGTATGTATGTGCGTGCGTGTGTATGTATGTGCGCATGTACTTTTCTCTTTCTCTTTCTCTCTGTATGTGTGCACTTTAGTGTTTGTTGTGTGTGTGTGTGTGTGTGTGTGTGTGTGGGGGGGGGGGGGTAGGATACAATTTCTGACTGTTTAGACCACTCCATCTAGTGCATCTGTGGGTCGGAAAGTGCGTCTGAAAAAAAGGTTGGGTGCTTCCTCTGTGCCTTTTCGAGCAATAAAATTCTGATTACTTGACCTCTGGAGGAACAATCAATATGTGATGAAGAGGTGTCTGGTGGGGGAATTCTTCACTATGTGTCAAGTGGAGAGGACTCGGTACCTGCATGTGGCATTCCCCTCAGGTGACCTTTTAAGTCTCCTTAGGTGACATTTTCAAGTATCCCCATGTGACCTTTTAAGTGTCCTATTTTGCAGTGTAGTAGTGCCCTTTTTCTATTAATGAATATGAGGTCTAGGCTGTTGCGATCAATGCTGCAGGTCAGAAAACACGGTTTCAATTAAAGGTACACTGTGCAGGAAATGGTCAAAAAAGGTACTGCAACTATGCTGCTCATTGAAACTGAGCTGCCTATTGCCAAATTTGATATTTCCATGACAGTTTACTATGTAATAAACTAATATTCTCTAGTATGGCCAGAGTACAGTCATTTTTGCAGCTAAAAATTGCTATTTCTGGACATTCAAAATGGCGGACCATGGAGAAGATCCCCCTTTTCTTGTACGAAAAGTGCTATTTTTCTTGTCATAATGACTACTTATAATTTGATGGTGGTGGTAAGTATTCATGAAAAATGTAACATTAGTGAATGGGTAGCATGAACTCTGGAAATAAACAACTAAAAATTGTACACAGTGCACCTTTAAGTGCGGTACTGTCTTCAGAATGTGGGCCTCCAACAGGATGAAGTCAGGTGCACTGCCACTGGGGTTTTTTCCCTACCTAAGCTACGTCCCTCCTAATGACGCAACACCTTCGGCGCTGCAAAGTTACTCAGGCCAAGAGCTCGTTCAAGTACTTTCTACACAGGGAGGTAAAAGGGTGTGTGTGAGCCATGTGACTGACAAAATCTTTCTGGTTGGTTTAAACACCTACAGAAACATCACACAGCACACTTCATTCTTCTCTGTCTCTCTGAAACCGTGAGGGTAGTCAATGACCATGGCTAATATAGACCTAAGTGACGGTACCGTTATTGAGGATGTTGATCTAGATTTTGGCAATGACAAAGTTGAGATGGACATACCTGATGATCCATTAGGTCAGTGGCTGCAAGCGCGGTTGGAAGATGAGAGAGAAGCCCCGGAGTTTGTCAGCTTCCAAGACAACAACAATGATCCCATTGATAACGTTGATCCAAATTTGATTGAAAACGAGGGTGAAGTTGAGAATGAGATACCCGATGTCCAAGATAGAGGTCAGTGGATGCAAGCAATGTTTGACGAGGAGCAGGAAAACTTGCCTGAGTCTGTCGGGTTAAAAGATAAATGGACAAGTGTAAACTTTCTCCCTCGTGCGTAAATACTGTAAAGGAAGCCAGGTGTCAAAATAGATCTGACAAATGAAGCAACACCACTTCAAGTGTTCTGGATGAGAGTTGTGGATGAGAATCGTGACTGAATCAAATATATATGTTGAACAATCTCAACGCGCATCTCCATCCACCAGCAAATGGCAACCTGTGATGGTGACAGAAGTCAAAACTCATCGGACTTTGTGTTGCCATGGGAATACTAGATCTGCCATTCCGGAGAGACTACTGGCGCCAGAAGAAGTGGCTTTTCCAGACCAACTTCTCTAAAGCGATGTCACGAGACAGATTCAACATCATTTGGAGGTGGGCTCATAATAATGATAGGCTAACATTAGGCCTACATTTTTATGTAGCCTATGTCACTGTCAATAAATAAGTAAATAATTGATATATATATATATATATATATATGGACAGAATATATAGGCTGTATAGGCCTAGCCTATAGGCCTAAGGCCTATGTCAGCAGTAGCGATATGTGCTATTGACCAGCTGTCCAAATTTTTATTTTCAGATATCTCCATTTGCAGAATAATGATGACCAAGCCGTGGACCGCTCTGATAAGCTATGAAAGATAAGATGGTACTTCAACCTTTAGACCGCTCAATTCCAGAACACCTATGAGGTCAATGGCTTTGTGACACTTGATGAATGTATGTTGAAATTCAAAGGGAGGCTTGCCTTTCGCCAGTACCTCCCTCTCAAACCCACTAAAGCTGGGCTTACACTGTGCGACTTTTGCCCCGATTTTTCTCCGATTTGGCACTCGCACGACTTTTTGAGAGTCGGGCCGATTTCTTGCTCAATCGCAGGTCAATCGTGAGTCTCGCATCGTGCAGTGTACATGGGGTAACGACAAGCGATTTTGCCTCACGATTGTGCAATCGTAAGGTCGCAAGAAAATCAAAACGGTTTGAAATTCTGGTCGTGACTCGTGCGTAAATCGCACAGTTAAAGCAGTGCTACGACCCGATTTGACACTTCACATGCACAAATTAATAGGGCCATGCGATTCGCTGTTGAGCGCGACCTCATCTCCACCTCAGGTGCGCATGTTCACTCCTCTGCAGACCGGGGAAACATGCCTGTCGCGTCGTACGGTGGAAACATTTCGCTCGCAGCAGACTGTCGGCTCGTGTAGTGTGAGGACGTGAGTCGTGAGCTGTGAACTTTTAAACAGTGAAATTCCATCGTGCAGTGTGAGCAGAAGCTTAAGACCCACGAGTGAAAATATCGCACAGTGTATGCCCGGCTTAAGTGGGGAGTCAAGGTGTGGGTTCCGGCTGAGAGCTCCATCGGTTATGTGTCAAACTTCCAGGTTTACACCGGACGTGATGGGAGGACCGAGCATGGTCTTGCACACTGCATGGTGATGGACCTGGCCTCACCCTACTACAGCTCCCATCTGTCCATTTTTATGGACACTTTGTATTCTGGAGTGCCACTGTTTGAAGATCTGAAAGCTCATGGGGTGGATGCATGCGGCACCATTCGTGCCAACAGGAAAGGCATCCCTGCAAGACCACAAGCAATGGCGAAAGCATGACTACCATGTTGCACAAAAGGATGGACTGTCCTTTTGTGCCTGGCAGGACACAATGGTTGTCATGATTCTGTCCAACTTTCATGACCCTTCTGAAACCGGAACAGTCAGAAGAAAACGGGATGCATATTTCCAGACCAACATCACAGTGCCTACATGCCTCACCGACTACCAGAGACATATGAAAGGGGTTGATCTTTTGGATCAAATAGTTGGATACTACCAATTAAAGCACCAGTCCAAAAATGGTGGAGAAGGTTGATTTCCTTTTTTCTGTCAGTTTGCTGCTACAATGCTTACGTTGTGGCCAGGAGTGTTGGGGCTTATACGGGGCACTATAAGGAATGGGTTGAAGATCTTGCCCAGGAGCTCATCACTCCTGTGACAGCGAGGAGTGCTCCGGTGTGCCCATCAGCACCTGTGAGGGCCTCAGTTGAATACGACCTTGGCAAAGTGCTTGACAAAAGAAAATTCTTGGATTACTCGCTGGCAGCAAAGCATGGCGAAAGGCCTGGTGCCACAGTCTACGGATGTAGACAATGTAAAGTGCCCTTGCACATCGGATGTTTCAATAAGCATATCCGCAGACAGTTGACTCTCTCTCTCTCTCTCTCTCTCTCTCTCTCTCTCTCTCTCTCTCTCTCTCTCTCTCTCTCTCTCTTACACACAGACGGATGCAAAGCAAATCAAATTGTAATACAGTTTTTCTCGATTGCCTCCACACAAGTTCTGGTACTTCACACACAATTCTCAGAACATCTCACCCATTTCCCAACTCCCCTAACCAATGTCACTGAACACTAAACACAATTCCTTATTTACACTCACATTTCAGTTTTAAAACACACTCTTTTCAAACCACTACACACAATTTTCTGGATTACACACAATTTTCATGAAGAAAAACCCTGGTTGTCGCATTGAACACACTGCCATTCAAAATACTAAAATCAACTGCCACCCTATGTTCACTTCCTCATCAGATGGGCAAACTCTCTTCATACCGGTTTACAATCTGAAATCATCACCCCATAAGGACACACATTGCATGTGATATTGATGAAAACATGAGTGGATGCAGTGAGAAAACACATTTGTTTAGTTTTTGAACTCCAAAAGATGTTATACAAGAGATCACTTTCATGTGGTTACCCAATATTTTACAATAAATTAGTACATTTTTAAAAAATGTAAAATATATTTTTTGCCACACATTTGTGTACTCCGAGTCTAAAAACAATATTTCAGTATTTTACTACAGAAAAATACCCTCTTTAGTGAGTAGAACAGTGAAGAAAATAAGTTTCTACTGTGTGTCAAGTTGAGTATAGAGTTTTACCTTGTGCATATTAGTGTTTAATGGTTCATACTGTATAAGAGTGTATTGAAATGACTGCTTGTGTGTGTCATTTGAGAACAAAATGAGGCTTTTAGAAGAGAGTACATTGTTTTCAGACAAGACGTGCATTTTTCAGAGGAAGTGAAGAGTTGTGCCCGTTGCGTGTGAGGTTTGGAGATTTGTGTGTAGAGTTCGGAAAATTCGAGAACTGATTCAGAAAATTGTGTGTAAGCAATCGAGAAAAACTGTAAAAGTTTCAATAAAAAAACAAAGGCCTAAGCTCAGGGCCGGTTCTGGCTTATTTGGTGCCCTAGGCGAGTTTGAGTTCTGGCGCCACCCCTCCCCCCCTTTCTTATACCTTACAGATCACAAGAGTAATATCCGTAGTAAGCTTTACTAAATAGCATCAAGAACAATAACCGTTTTTCATCAAATGGATTTGTGGTTCTTTTTGACAGGCGACCAACACATCAGATTGAGTCGCATGAAAGTAGCTTCACTGTGTGGTATGTTGGATGTGATGGTGGTGGGGCCCCCAACCCCAGATGAGATGGAGGTTATCAATGTGTTTGAATTGTAACGTGAAATTGAAATGCCAGGAGAGTGATACAGTAGGCCTACATTTGCATGTAAAATGCATGTGTAGACAATAAGCCTACCAAGGAGGTCTGCATTGATCTACACTACCTACAGCATCACAAAGCATGGCAGCATAACAATTTTAATAAGCTACACATTTGTGCTGTCTTCCAAACCAATTTCATTTCTGGACTGGAAATAGTGGTGCATTTGTGAGTAGGAGAATGAGAAGGGGGCTATCTATGTGTTTGAACTGGAGGGACAGGGTGAGAGAAAGGGAGAAGAGCTGTCACGCTATTGAATTTCATAATATACAAAATGTAGTAAATAGCCTCACTTGTCTGCTGTGCATGGTTCTGTTACATGATTAATGTAGGCTATGTCATTCTGGTCTGGAAATTAATGTTTTTTTAAGCTTACAACAAGCAGGTAGGCCTAATTCATGTGGATGGAAGGAGATATGGCAGCTAAAATTGTTTTAAACATTGCACCAGTCTTACTTTACATTGCTTGTCAACCTAAGCAAGTAGGCCTATTATGATATCAGGAAGGTGTTAGTGAGTAGTGAGTAGGCTACTAACAGCTACTTTACTGGATTTCATTGCTTGGCATACTTGGCTAATGTTAGCATGCTAACTAGCGATTTCTCTGATCAAAAACAAAGCTCTTTTTTTCTCTAATTCCAAATAGTAACCTCATAACTATTAGGCTTTCCATAATCACAAACGGTTGCTGATTAAATCACATAGTTCCAAAACACCCTCTGAAACTCCTGCATCATGCAATGAGTGGTTTAATGAGAACATAATAATCTCCATCCAGCAGAGCAGCACTATTGTTTGCGCTTGCCCTCTCTGTCTCTCGAGTGAGTCTCCAAATTCAAGATAGAGCGCAGGCTGTCACTCGTCCCGCCCCCTTTCTCAGAACTGTCTGTTTATTGGTTCACAGACTTCCCAGAGACAGTTGGAAGCGATATTACTATTGGCTGAGGGGCGCTTTGCCGTGAGGAGCGCTTTCGCCACTCTTTGTTGATTGCGACTTCATAAAAAAAAACTTCATATCGCAAAATTACGCATAGGAGAGCGCCATTTCGGCGCCCCTTCTTTACATGGCGCTCTAGGCGACCGCCTAGCCGGCCTATGCTAAAAACCGGCCCTGCCTAAGCTATCTTAAAAAAAAAAAAATCTATCTTTACCTTCTACAGAAATGAAAGTTTAACTAAGCAGTGACCATTTTGTAATTTTTTCTGAAAATAGATGCTCAGGTATACAGAAAGCCACATAGGAAAAACTGGCCTTTTAAGCAGGCACCTTCAAGTCAAAATGGGTTAAGCAGAGACGTTCTATAAGGACTAAGAAAATGTTTGGTTTAAACATCGGCACAGCCCTTTCTGGCATCGACCAGTAGCTGGTCAGACCAGAATCTCGGTACGAGATTTGAAAGTCTGATCAGGCTAGGTTATCCCTGCCTGTGTGATCACAGACCTGGCAATAGATGAGAATTTGACCAGGCATCACCATGACGCCAAATGTTCCCCCTCTGCGTTGCATCATGATGACAAAGGTGCCCCACTTTGTGTTGCATAGTAACGCTAAAGGACGACACTGTGACACATATTTTTCAGTGATGGTTAAGTTTAGGACAAGGTTTAGGTCTAGGCCACCTGCCCTTATGTGGTGCCATACAAAAAGGCAACCCTCTGTGTCACATATTTAAGGTCTGGTCATAAATATAGCTTTGGCGTCATACACTGATCTTTTGTGTGTGAGATTGGGTTGGTTGTTTGTGTTTGTGTGTGCATGTGCATACGTGTGTGTGTGTGTGCGCGTGCATGTATGTGTGCGTGCGTGTCTGTGTGGGCTTTCTAATAAATAACTTTCAGAATATGGGCTCCTTTATAAGTATTCATGCAATGTAATAAAACGGAATAATGTAGCATTGTATCAGATCCAGCCTTTCCATAATATGTTGGATTTATCCCGCAAGCTTTTCTCCCAATTCAACTCTGTGACTCAATGCACTCTCCGAGACCACCAACAAATCTTTATTTTTTTGTTTACCAGATTATTCTGCCAGTGTGTTGTTCACATTTTGTTATGTTACATAATCTTGTACAGTGGTTCTCAAACTTCAGAGGAAAAATGAAAAATGTATCAACCATACAGGTGCATACAGTTACTGAACTCCCGTACCCCCACGGCCCACTAGGGGCCCCGACCCCCAGTTTGGGAACCATTTATCTAGTACAATGTCCATATTTTTGGCGTATTTTAGTATCGTACCGTACCCGTTGGCCTGGGTTCATCTGAATAGTATCATGGCATTAACATTTAAAAAGAGGACTATCGCAGCATGAATGATGAATGAGGGGCCTTTTGTACACCTTAAGGGCCACAGAAAGCATGCAGATAGTTCTCATCTGTATTTTACTTGCTCCAACAATTTTGTGTATTTCGGGTATTTCTACTGCCTTTATTCTGGCAACTACATGTGTGAAACGAATAAATGTTATTACACATTGCTGATATTGTAAACAATGTATATGATTAATTTACAATGTTTGTTATTTAACATATTATAGGCCTAAAGTATGACTTGTTTGCCTAACCCTGCCCATTTCCGGGCAGTCGTGTGGAAGATGTGTTCCCTATCTTCCCCAATATTGTGCTCATAGTTCTACTATATTGGAGGGTCTACTACAGCTGAGCTATGAAAACGAGTACAGATGCACCCCTTATGGAGTGTTTCCAACCTTTTTTTGGCATGGGACCCCATTTTGACATCCCAAATTTCTGGGGACCCACTCCATACACATTTTTTTCACAACAAAAATTAAAACATGACTGAGCTACATACAGTAAGTTGTAGGATATTAAAACTTTTGGATATATGGCCGTTTAAGATTGTAAATGGTCTTTACAAGAGAAGAGTTGAATATTTATGTTATATGAATTAATAATATTTATCAGTATACTTTTTCACACACTCTCAGACATTTCCGGCAACCCCATTTGAATTCCAGGCGGCCCCAAATGGGGTTCCGACCCCAGTTGAAAAACACTGGATTAAGGGCTATGTTATCAGGCTACTGGTAGCTAATGTTGATTAAGAAGCCCATTTCGATAGAACAAGGGCAATGTATATCTGCCGTTGGAGGCCCATTCATGCTATGCATTCAGCCTGTCTATCTGTGGACTGGTGGCATCTGCTGGGGCTGTAGGCCAATCCATGTCTGCTATGCGTTGGCAGCTCACAATTACTTCTACTGCAGGCAAATACACATCTGCTGGACTTTTGCCAGCAACAGACATCCTCTCCGGTCCGTCTGCCCCATCTGTGATTAAAAACCTCCATTCCCAGCCGTCCTCCAAGTTGTTTACCGACCTATTTCCCTGGTAATGATGTTATCTAATCATATCTGTTATTCCAAACAGAAATGAGAAGACCAAAAAAAAACCCTGAATCTGTGTGTCTGGAGTCGTCTCGGTTAGTTTTATGTAATGTATGGAAAGCAATGCTCCCATTTAGCGAGGCGGCTCGGTGGTCCTTGTCTAATAGCCGCCCACCATTGTCCCTCTTCCTGTGTGTGTGTGTGTGTGTGTGTGTGTGTGTGTGTGTGTGTGTGTGTGTGTGTGTGTGTGTGTGTGTGTGTGTGTGTGTGTGTGTGTGTGTGTGTGTGTGTGTGTGTGTGCCCACGGTATGTGTCTGTGTGTGTGTGTGTGTGTGTGTGTGTGTGTGTGTATGTGTGTGTGTGTGTTTGTGTTTGTGTGTGTGTGTGTGTGTGTGTGTGTGTGTGTGTGTGTGTGTGTGTGCATGCACATGTGTTGGCAAGCAGGCAGGCTGCCTGTGCATTAGGGGGAGATCCACAGCGGGAGGCCATGCCTCTGTGTTTGTCACCTGCCAGGCATGAAATCACCTGGATCACTCCTCTGATCTCCCAGTGTGTGTGTGTGTGTGTGTGTGTGTGTGTGTGTGTGTGTGTGTGTGTGTGTGTGTGTGTGTGTGTGTGTGTGTGTGTGTGTGTGTGTGTGTGTGTGTGTGTGTGTTGGTGCGCTTCCCAGTGTATGCCTTTTCAGAATTTGTGTTTCTCTATTCACACAATGTAATATAATGAGAATGGCATGTAGCATGGTATCAGATCTAGCTGCCATAATATCTTGTTAAAAATAAATAAACATTTTTTTTTTAAATGTCATCTTTGTAAGGCCCGGGACATGCTTGCAGGGGAACACCTGACACAACACAGACGCGTGCGTATGGTGCAATTTTGACAAAACAGCGTGGAGTGATCTGAACTTCTATGTTGAGATCGCGGTTAAGTCAAACAATGGTGGAAAACATGGCTGTTAGCCCAATCGACTGTCAGATACCTCAGTATCGTGCAAAGTGCTCTAGATGTGCACTCGGTCACATGCGTTTCCGTGCGTAATTTAACACAATACAAGCATGTGCCCAGCCTTAGTGTTATATGTATGCGTAGAAAGTGATGCTCCCATTTAGCAAGCCGGCTCATTGATGATTGTCTAATAGCTGCCCAACACTGGTCCCTGGTCGACGTTGGCTGCCCATTTAATCCACGCTGTGCATGTTATGTATGTCTGCCTAACGACATGGCCACTGACCGCAAAGCGATGTGGGACGCAATGCTAGCTCTTTATCTCTCTCTTTCTCTTGACAACATTGGACACAATGCTCTCAAAATGCTCTCTCTCTCTCTCTCTCTCACGCTGGAGGTTAACTAATGACAGGGCGCCACCCTTAATGAGGGCGAGACGGGCTCAGAGGTCAGATGACTCATCAGCGTGTTCCGAATGGGGGAAAACAACCACCGGCAACTGAGCACCAGAGTACGTAGTGCAGCGTAAATGCCACGTCTTGACCTCCGTGAACCCCCTCTGATGGCGAGACAACATACCCGCACTTTAAACTCAGTTTGATGACATCTGGGTTTGTTTATTTAGTGCTGCTCTGGGCTTGATTAAACATGGCTGGTGGTGCGAGAACCCTTCCAGCAGTGTTGCCAGATAAGGCGGTTACCCGCCCAATTGGGCTACTTGGGATGGCCGTCTGCGGGTAAAAACGGGAAAAATTGCCCATTTGGCGTTTTTTTCTGCAGTTTTGGGCCCATAGAAATAAATGCAATTTGTTGAAATTGGGGAATTTAGTGCATTTTGGCGGTTTTTGAGAACCTTTTGGGCGGGATTTGATCAGACACATCTGGCAACACTGAGTCCCAGTTGTGGCTGTAGCCTGCACTGTAACAAATAGCTGTTTATTTACGGCAATTCTGCAACAGCATTCTACTGTTTTGCGAAAAAACAGACAACTACTGTGAAAATATTACTTTGAGTCACATATTGAGCATAAACAGTAAGTACTGCACAATAGCAGTATTCGCCGTTGTGGAAAAAACTAGAGATGCACCGTATCCTGATTTTTAGGATCATGCCGGATACCAGATCCACTGCTTAAGATCCTGCCGGATCCGGAACCGGATACCGGATCCTACAAAAGGGTTGAAACATATAGTCTACTCGCACACGTGGGCCCTTTTTATTACATTGGCGCAAACTATTTTTTAGACTCATTGGCTTATTGCCACACTGCCTGCAATAGCCGCTTCCAAAGGGATTTCACTCCATGCAGTGATTGGGGTTGTGAAAGACTGAAAAGCCTAGGCTAGACATGCACCAGACCCTGATTTTTAGGTAACATGCCGGATACCGGATCCACTGCTTAAGATCCTGCCGGACCCGGATCCTGTGAAAAACTCTATTATCCTGACGGATCCGGAACCGGAACCGGATCCGGATCCGGTGCATCTCTAGAAAATAACAAGTTATTTTAGGCAGCATCATTGGAACCCATTCATCCTCCACTTGTCCGTGATCACCATCAAACTTCAATACCACCTGAAGAACTGAAGTCATTCTGACTGGTTAAAGATTATCTGATACTATCAAGCATGATGAAACAATTTCTAAGGAAACTACAATACTTAAAAAGTGCTTGATGCAGCAAAGAGTGAGTAGCACATGCATTTTGATAGTGATGAAAGTGTGAATGGCTGAAACATTTTAAGAACTTGTAACACTCTTGCAACAAGCAGCCCCATCTAAACCAATCTGCTAATCAGTGCCTGGCCTCACCTGAGTAGGGCTGTTATGCCATTATTCAATTACGGGCGTCACCTGCCAAGGGCCTGATGACTCTGGTCACATGGTACTCTTGCACCTGTATATAAATCTGGACTATCAACACTTCAGTTGCTTGCCTGCCTGCTGGCTGGCCTGCATGGCGCAGCATAGCACTTGTTTGCCTACAAGCTTGCCTACAAGCTTTCTTACATGCTTGCACACTTTCCTCTTTGTGAAAGCTTGCTGTATGTGGCATAATTTGTGGCATTGTTGCATATAATGTGCCTGCTGCAAATTAGGCATTGCTTTGAGAGCTAGCTTGTAGTGCTGCTTGTTTGCTGTGCTACTTGGTGAAAATTACGTTTTTAAAAACTGACCAATGCTATATTCATCATTGGCTCATCAAGAGATACAGTAAATAGCCCACCTCGCACATTGTCATTGTAACATAGCACTGCATACTCTGAAATTTTATTCATGCCCCCCTTTTCAAAGGACCACCGCAAACCATTTTCTCAATACAGCATAGCGCCATAGTATCATGCTCAAGGCACTCCAGTCATGGTGAACGATGGGAGGGTGGCGTGGTAACATGGCCAGGGTACCACAGTTATGGAGAATGATGGGTGGGGTGGGAAGTTGCCATGGCCATATTCATGAATACAACTATGACCCAGTATTTGCCTGTCATCACACAGTACAATTCAACTTTTTAACTGACATGTACTGTTATTTTACTTATACTACTGCATAAATATTGTAGAGCACTTTTAGTTTAACAATACTAATACTGTGAACGTTCTGTAGAGTACTGTTATTTAACAGTTCAGTTGCTGCTGAAAAAATGTTATATACTGTGATACATTAAACAGCAATGAGCTGTATTTGATTTTTGGTGTGAAATAACAGTAGAATTACAGGTAAATATAATTGCCAGTAACTGCCGTTATTTTGCAGGGAAATTTTCTTAGAGTGTGGGCACTGAACCGCTATAACACAATGCGATGATTTCAGTTATATTAAACATATAATGACAAATACTAGATGCATTCAGTAATACAAAATTGCATTAGCTCAATAGGAAGTGTGTGTGTGTGTGCATGTGTGTGTGTGTGTGTGTGCATGTGCATGTGTGTCATGCTGGATGTAAATAAAAGGTACTCACTGGCGTGTGTATCAACTGCATGCAAAGAAATGAGATGTGTCTCAAGCCTTAAGATTAGCGGCTGGATCGCCGCATGTGACCTCGCATGCCTCTCGAATGTCACTCGCATGTCTTGTTTTCAAGAAGCCAGCGCATTCTCAAATCAGGGAAGGTCACTTGGCGTGGTCTTGCGTATTCTGTTTTTACCGCATTCGCCTCCGCAAACCTGGCATGGCCTTATGCATACAGCCAGGGCCGCTGATAGCTTTTGCTTGGCCCGGCACAAAGTAATCTGAATGGGCCCCCCACTCAATGCATACAATGTAATGAGCACCCAATTCTGGGCCCCCTCTCTCCCTGGGCCCGGGACAACTGACCCCCTTTGTCCCCCCGCCCCTGTCGGCATCTCTGAATTCAGCAGTAAGGCTCATTGCATGCAGCACAGGTCACTGCCTTGTCTTTGGCGGATCTGTGGTGCGTGCTCCTGCAGAATGCATGGGGTGGGCCGCATTGTACATGCTGCTGCTGCTGCTGCTGCTGCTGGGCAATGAATTAAACCAAGCAGCACTGGAGAATGCCAGCTCTTACCTTCAGTTCCTATGATCTAAACTCTGGTATTATCCCCCCCCTTCCTGCCTTCTCTCTCTCTCTCTCTCTCTCTCTCTCTCTCTCTCTCTCTCTCTCTCTCTCTCTCGCTCTCTCGCTCTCTCTTTCTCTCTCTCCCTCCCTTGACGCTCTTGGGTGTCGGAGATCTGTGAAACAAATGGTACTGCTGCTGAACATCTCACTATTTTTACTTCTTTTCGTTAAACAGGAGTCTCCAGCCTCATCTTCCTGCCTGCTGCACCCCCTCCCCTCCCCTCGCCTCCCCTCCCCAGGCTCCTGTGGAAGAGCTGTGTGTGAACTTACGTAGTCTGTCTTCTGTCTGAGAATGCATCTGTCCCAGTGTGTGTATGTGCGTGTGTGTGTGTGTGTGTGCATGCGCGTGTGCATGCGTCTTCTGTCTGTTTGTGCGTGTGCGTGTGTGCGTGCGTGTGCGAAAGTGTACGTGCGTCTTCTGTCTGTTCGTGCGTATATCTCATTGTGTGTGTGTGTGTGTGTGTGTGTGAGTGTGTGTGTGTGACAGAGATTGTGAAATCTGTCTTCTGTTTCTTTGTGTGTATGTGTGTGTGTTTCCCCAGGTTTTTCTTCCTCTCTGCAGGTCCCGTGGTGAAGCCCTGTACTGTCGGGGAAGAGAGAGAGAGAAAGAGAGAGAGAGTGCAGTGAGGACAGCGTGACGGTGAGAATAAATTTGCTATGAAGCAGAGCACCGCGCTCCAAGCTTATCTCCGGCAAAGCAGCACCGCATCCCACTGCCTGCCTTGCCACGCCATATGCTATTATATGCCCCGCTATTCTATTAGCATTTTAAGGACTCTTCACAGACACTGCATGGGTTGCTATGTTGAGTTCGGGTCATTTTTGGCCCGTTTTCAAGTTTTGGTGTAAAAAAAACACACTTTCCTTTATTTTCTTGGAATAAGGCTTCATCTAGTCCTCAGTCACAATCATTTCAACAAAACAAAAATATGTTTTATCATTTTAGTCAATTTTAAAGATCCAAAACAAAAAAAGTTACATCTGTGGTGTTCGGGGGTCAAAATTGACCCGGTATAGATTTTTGGTTGTTTTATGCATTTCTGAAAAGCTGTTGGTTGCCTTTTGTCTTCAGTTTGGTGATTTATGGTGAGGAAAATATATTTCTTGCCTGAACTTTTTTTTTGCCAGCTTTTTGATATTACAAATCCAATATGGCCGCCGGACAGTCCCATACACTACAATATGTCATATCTCCTGTTGTGAAAGGAGTACAGATGTATTTCTGGTGTCTACTCATATGTTTTCATGGTCAGGGAATCCATTTCTGCATTATATAATGAGATTTTGTGCACATTTGTTTGCAAAATACATTTTTGCACATTATTTTTTCCAAAAAACGTATCAAAAACTCATAATGGCACCCAAACCTGTAGAACTGGTCTTATACTTTCCATAAAGTTGATGTGGCAATGACATAATGGTCCATGTTCATGGCATAGGGGATTCAGATGAATAGTGTGACTTTTTTCATGTTCATTGAGGTGTTCATTTCCAATACCTTTGCATTAGATTGGCGGAATAGCTGTGACTCTGACAGAATTGTTATTTTGTATATTTACCACACTAAAATCATATAAATATTGAGTCAACATATTTAAACATTAATTTTATGCACTGAAAAACTAATTTAGTTGACATTTGGTCTTTATCCTGCTATAAATCTCTTTGGGTTGGTTTGGACCCGAACACCACAAATGCCACTCTTGATGATATTTTTTAATATTAGAGAAAAACTAATAAAATAAATTTGGGGATTGTTGTACTCTCATATCAGCTGTAATACATGGACAACATAATCACTAATTGTATCACTTTGGGAGGTATTAATAGTGAATTTATGCAGATTTTGATAGTTTTGGTCATCAAAAACGATTTGCATAATGTAAGATAAAAGATCTTTAAAGTCAAAAAGATGAATACATCAAGTAATATTTCCATGAATATGAATACATACCAAGTTAGCCATGAGATGAAAAACAATATTTGATGATAACTAGTGTTTTTAGGTATTTTATAGCTGAGTTTTGTTATCACGGGTCAAAAATGACCCGAACACCACAGGTGTATGCAGCTTATGAACACAACACAAGGGTTAACAACGTTTGTCTTTCTTCTTCTCCACTATGAGGTGGGATGCAAGTGAAAAGTCTTGTTGAGGAATGCTACACCCATTTGTATTGTACTAAAATTGTAGATCATATTTGTGGATCATTTGTTAGTCTTTTTTTTTTGTTAAATGTATTGTATGTGATCCGAACCAATTTCCTGAGTTGCATGCAGAGTCAACCATCTCTCATCCAAATTTGAGATAACTTCTGATATCAATGGATAATTTATCTTTCCAACAGATCACGCGGTGATGAACACAACATCCTCTAATCTTTAGATCCCAAAATGTAAGAATACAGCAGTGTGTATTTTTTTGGATCAGATCCAGCACACGGATATGAAGTTATTGACCTTTGATGCTTGATCCCTTTGGAATTAAGGTGAGATACGAAAGGCCTTGGCACGTCGCATGAACAAAGGATGAGACTGCTGCTAGGGCTACGGTCGGAAAGATCAAGCCCACACGTATATAGTGTATCTCTGTAAATGCTGGAGCATTTATCCCCTGAGAGAGACAGAGGGAACAACGCACTTCGGCAGAGGCCAGAGCTTTTGTTTCTGCGCTTAGCCGGTCACCGCTGTCAGTGGCAAAGGTCAGCACATAGATAAAAATAAAACCTGGAAATGATAGTACATGCCCAGGCTTCCTGAACCTTTTACTCCAGGTTTCAAATGCTCCCTCGAGCTTTTAAAACAATCACCTTTTTTTGAAAGCGGCATAAATAAATAATAATAAAAAAATAAACAAACCACCGCAAACAGGATGCAGGAAACAATGGGGCGTCCTTGCGGTCACTCTGCACCTTTTAACTTGGTCTCTATGGGGAGCCCATATTCAGCATCCCTTCAAAATCCATTAATAAAACAAACAGCTGGAAATGCCGAAGCCTAGGGCTCGCTCCCTTATATAGCAGGTCCCTGTGGGTTGACACACATCCATTTTCAACTGTAAACCACCACCACAGTGACCAGAGCAGGGCTGGGACCCAAAAAATGGTCCAGGCATTTTTAACGTGGACAAGTCTTAACGTAGACCTCTCACAAAATCCTCTTTTTTTTACGATATTATGATTGGCTCAGTCCATTGTATAAGATGGACCAATGGGCTGGCCCATTGAAATGGTGGGCCAGCCTATAAGGGAAAAACAATAACAACAGTAACAGTAACAACAACAACAACAACAGAATCAGCCCTGAGAGCATCGGAGCCCACTGGGAGAATGCCCTGTATGCCAGATAACCACCCCAGACCCAACAGCGGTGATGCTCTGCACTGAGTGTCCTGTCCATGTCCCTGTCCTCTCTGCCTCTGCGATGATGGATTGGTGCTTGCCACCGGAGACACACTCTCATTTGAACGGTTTTCTCCCCAAATGGCCCCTCACAATGGATTGTTTATTTACTCCGAGTTTATTTTTCGGCTACTCTCCGTCGGTGCTCCTTCCTGCCAGAAGTTCCTCTCTGCCAGCTTCCAAGAACACAGTCTTTTGTTTGCTTGTTTGTTTGTCTTGCTGAACCCCCTGCTGTTTTCGAGTGGTATATATATATTTGGCCAGCAGTCATCTTGGTTCTTGTTGTTGGCCATTTTATTTTTGGTGAAAGATGATGTTTGTTTTTTGTTACAATTTTTCCGGGACGATGAGTTCAATCGTGTTCCTTTAAAGTTTGTTAGCTTTTTTTCTGCCACACTTTGAGTCATCCTGTACTGGTGCTGCTGTAGTGCAACGGAACCTTGTGTCTTCAATCTCCGACATACCGAGTTCTTCTCCATCCCAGCCAAGCCTATTTGGGGTACTTCCCATCGACCAAATCAGACAGTCTTTAGTAGAACCATTGACGCTCAGTATCTTTATTCCTTCATAAAATGGGTCATTTTCCTCACTGATAGCCATATTTTATATGTAGGATCCTGTGATGATCATCTGAATCCATCTGTCTTATTTAATTAAAAATGTTTGTGATGACGATGACTTCCTTTTTGTTCAGCCTTATGCAAACTTCCAATTCCATTATAATGGGTGGCCGGACACATCTGAGCAACCCTGATCTTTACTCAGCTCAGAGGGTGCATCTAGTGTTTCTCAATGGGGTCTCTACAGTCCCGCAGGGTGCATTAAGAAGGGTGTAGTTTGGGGGGGGGTTTCAGTTGCCATTGTGGGGGTTTAGTCCCTTTTGTTTTATTTTAATGTACAGTGTAAAGTGGTGTTGCCAGGCGTATGATGATATCAAGGGGTTGTTGGAATGCTTATGATAAAGTCAAGGGGGCTATTGTAAAAAAAAAAAAATGGTTGAGAACCACTGATCTAATCAAACCACAGCCACAGACTCGCCTTCCAAGGCTACATGCTGATTGGCATCAAGAACGGGTCTTCTAAGGCCATATGTTCAGGACTACCGTATGAATGAAGCAACAAAAATAGACTTGACTGAGATGATGCCAGACAAACTCGACATCAAAGGTGACGATTTGAGATCTATGAAGACAGCAACACAAAATGGACTACAGTACTAAGACATGGTGAGAGCTACGTATGAACAGAATGGTTGGGGTTTTTTGGTCTCTAGGCTATCCATGTTTGTTTTGGTCTTCACAGGGCCAGACAGCTTATTTACGATTTAACACACACGCACACACAGACACGCACACACGCACAGGCATGCACACACACAAACACACACACAGAGACACACACACAGACACACACACACAACCACAGCCATGTACACTGTCTGTGACACACACACACACCCACATGCGCACACACACAGACATGCACACACACACACACACAATTGCTATGGTCTTATGGCAACCGTGTTCCGAGTTCCTTACCACTTGTTATCTACAAAAGCATTCAACCACCGTAGCATTTCCTGTGATACTGTATCTACTAAGCTCACTCCATGCTGTTAATCTATACATTTCACTCACAGTGGCAGAACTTTTGTCTTAAAAGTTGAGTTGTAATACTTGTTTCACTTGCACAACCGCTGAGTAGTACTTTGTTGCATACTCTGTGTTTTGCTGATTCACTTTGCAGGACTTATGCAATTCTCTGGATCCAAACTCCATATTTCCATGTATACTGTACATCATTGCTACAGTACCTGTCTGCAGTAAAGGTGGGAGAGCCTGAGAGTGTATTTTATTCCCAGCCCTCTTGAGTGCGTGTACTCTAAATTACACACGCCGGAGAGCTAAAACGGCATAGTAGTCCACAGGGCCAACGTTGTTTCGATATGAGCTACACGTTGAGCAGGGCTTCTGAGCAGTTACGATTGCACTACAATATCACCAGTAGGGGTTTAAAGGGATAGTTCGGGATTTTTGACATGGATCTGTATGGCATCCCCATCACCAGTGTTATGCATTGACACTGACTTACCCCCGGCAGCATCCTGTGGGCAGAGTTCTCGTCCAGTTTTGGTCCAGGCGAAAGTAGTCCGGCAGGTTTGCTGGACCCATAAAAATAAAACGTTTCTCTTCCAAAAACATTATGTGTTCAAAAGAGTGATATTTTTGAATCCCAGAAAGGTTGTCAAACAAAAAGTCACATCTCGTAATCAGTTGGCACTATTTTATCAGTTCACTTCGTATCAGTGCGCGCCGTCATTCTGACAGCGATCCAACTTTTCTAGCTAACTTCAGTGCAGTGCTTACGACTTAGCTACAAACAGGTAACGCCAACGAGCTAGCTTTATAGCTAGCCAAGTTCAGTAGGCTCTTCGATATTTTCAAACATTTATATCAAGCTGTGTGTGTAAACATGGTGAAGGCTTGCAATTATCCAGGTTGTGGCAACAAGGATGATGGGGAATCGACTCTCAGCTTCCATCGCTTCCCTGTGACGGACGTTGCGCTCAGGCAACTGTGGCTACTCTCTTTGGGATACCATGTTGACACCAGAATGGCGAAAATAAAAAAGCTTCGCATTTGCAGTGCGCACTTCAGCGACGATGACTATGTGCCATCGTGCCCAGGACAGAAGAAAAGGATGTTGAAGAGATCTGCTGTTCCTGCACCGGTAATAAAACTAGGTTACAAATGTTTTTTTTTAATGTAGCATCGTATCCTAACGGTGATGTATAGGGTTATGCCAAAGCAATATTGAGAAAATTGATCATAAAACATAACAATCAATCACTCAGTGCAATACCACCCGTAATGCTTACTAAACATAATATCTGGGCTGTTGTTTCAACTGTCTGCAACTATGCTTACGTTGACGTGTGGATGTTGTATTAGTGCATACTCCATGTTTTCAATCAGTGTAGAATCTAGGCTAGCATAACAAGACAAACTGGACTGCGTCCCAGCTACTAGAAGTAGCAGGGACGTCCGGAGGTTTTTTATTTTATTTGTATGTTTACTGTTTTGTGCGCAAAGGGACTTCCATTTTGACCCCTCTGCGTCTTCCTCGAACACAAGTGTTATGTACGCTGGTGTTCCCTTGTTTAGTCGATGAGTCAGATTAGTCAGTAGGTGTCTGTGTTCTGCTGTCGTCTGCCATGAGCATCGAGCCTCGAGCGAAGCCCTGTCTTTCATAAAATAACATACGGTATGGCAGCTGTTTGCGCGAGTGTCATTTGGAAACAAGTCAAAACAGGACACGAAGAACACGAAGTACTTACTTTGAAAGGCTTTGAATTGGCTATATGTTTTGCCCACTCTGAAAACAGAAAATGTTTCTTACTGGAATTATTGTAACATATGTCATTGTTGTAGGAAGTGAATGCTGATGTTACTGTTGGTGTTTCTAAAACCTGACTGAGATTCCTGTTCCCACAATGCAAAAAAATATGTTTTCAAAGGCGTGCGCTCCTGTTGGAATGGCTGAAATTGCTCAATCTGAGGCCGCAACCCCCGCAGATGAAGAGGCAGCGTTTCAGTCAACCCCCCTGAAGTCCAGATTGGACCAGGAACAGTGCCGGATGGTGCTCACCAGCCCAGCTGAGGCAGGTCCAAGCAATAAACCATCAGCTTCTGGAATATATATTGCCCGGCCTCCGACCTGGAGACTGTCACAGGTAAGCCCATATTTATATGTAGTCTGAATAGAAAGCTAATGATTTGACATTGTCAATATACTGAGCATGAGGCCCTTTGCACACTATAAACACAGTGTTTCCCCCAGAAAATTGATTAGTCAAGGTGGTGAGGCTTCGAGTCTGTCCCTGGGGGGCGGCGTGGCGGGGCGGGAGGTAGGGGGGGCGCCACTCGCGATGTCACGCGGGGGGAGGTGTTGGCAGGGTTTGATGTCACGCACGGCACGAATACTGTTTTGGGGGTTTTATTTAATTATATATATATAATATAATTAAAATTCACAATAACAGTGTAAATACAGCGTTTAGATGAGCAGCTGCAATTCTTGGGTTGCAGTTGACGTCATAGTGCTGCCCCTGGTGGCGATCTACAACTGCTGGTGGACAACCCTCGCTTGGAGCCATTGAAACCCATTCAAAAGTACATTTTTTCGATGTTCGACAGAATATTTTTAATTAGACCTTAAGACACACCATGGGTCTTGTTTAAAAGCTGAGAACCCCAGCTTTCCATACCTGAAAACGGTATTTTCCTAGCATCTACCAATCCGAAGGTAGCCTACTTTAAGTCCAGGGTTACTTTTCTAAAGACAGCGTTTTGTTTCCTTGGAAACGGACGCAGTTTGCGTGATGTGCTATTTACGCCGCGAACCTTAAACGGTGGTCAACACTGTGTTTTCCCCTTCCAAAATGCCTCAATTCACAATCGCCAAGTATCTCTCCCTACATGCCGGGTCCAACCGCTTGCAGTAGTCGCTCATGTCCATGTTTACCTTGTCAAGGAGCTTCCTGTCCACCATATGAGCTGAGTTACTGTATCATTGTGAGTAACACATAAACTTAAAGTAGGCTACCTTCGGATTGGTAGATGCTAGGAAAATACCGTTTTCAGGTATGGAAAGCTGAGGTTCTCAGCTTTTAAACAAGACCCATGGTGTGTCTTAAAAATATTCTGTCGAACATCGAAAAAATGTACTTTTGAATGGGTTTCAATGGCTCCAAGCCAGGGTTGTCCACCATTTCAAATTCGCACGCTCCAGTGAAGGGGCATTCTGACGTAACTGCAA
This sequence comes from Engraulis encrasicolus, assembly GCF_034702125.1. Taxonomy (NCBI): domain Eukaryota; kingdom Metazoa; phylum Chordata; class Actinopteri; order Clupeiformes; family Engraulidae; genus Engraulis; species Engraulis encrasicolus. The sequence goes on from NC_085863.1 coordinate 44,837,394, forward strand.
CCCAAGAATTACAACTTACCTTCTCAGTTATTCCACCGACGATATGGCAACGTCTGGAATCTCTCGCTGAACCATTGAATTGAAAATTAAAATTGTTTCAAAATATGGCCTCGAGGATGGACACACATGGCGTAGTAATAAATCCGACCACTAGGTGTCACAATTTAGTCCAACCGATGTTGTCCTAGTGCCTGCGCTTGAATGCATTACAACTTTTTTTTTTTTAAAATTTTTTTTTTTTTTTTTTTGCCCTCGGACACATTTTTTTTTTTTAGGGAACGTAGCCAAGGCGGGGGTGGGGTTTAGTCAAGGCGGCCGCCTTGATAAGAAAGCGCTGGGGGAAAGCCTGAAACAAGTGCAGCCAGTCAGTCAATTTACTCTACTTTGCTTTCTCTCTATTCTTTTTCTATATCATAGTCAGAAAACCAAAGCTCAGCAGCTGCATCTGAGTCCCTGGATAACACAATGGCTTCCATAGAGACACCTGTAGACAGAGATGACAGCACATTCCTTCCTTTGAGCAGTGAGGGCACATCCACAAGATCATCTTCCTCCGACAACATTGCGGGAGCAGAAAGGAGAGATGACTGGTCTGAAAGGAAGTGGATAGTGAACGAGTCATGCCTAATGGATCTGTTCACAACTTGTCACACATGCGGGGTATCCATTTGTGAGAAGAAGATCACCAGCCGTGGATCAAAAATCAAAATAGAATGGACATGCATCAATCACCATACAGGAGTGTGGCAGTCCTGTCCTGATGTCCGTGGAATACCTGAGAACAACCTGGTATCCTCAGCAGCCATTATTTTCACAGGAACAACACAGAATGAAATTGAAGAGTGGGCTGATCTTCTGAATTTACAACTGCCAAAGAAGACCTCATACTACTCACTACAATCCACCTATATGATACCTGTTATTCACGAAGCCTACACTGAGATGCAAGAGGAGATTTTGTCAGAACTCCAGGAAACAGTAGCTGCTGGTGAACACACAGATATCTGTGGTGATGCAAGGTGGGTATTCCCATAGCGGATCATACAGTATATGTAGTTAGTTGTCCTCTTACATTGTAATTCATATCAAATCATGTTAGCCATCACTCCACAAGTAACTTCCTTGTTTGTCATCCACAGATCTGATTCCCCCGGTTACAGTGCCAAATACACCTGTTACAGCTTTATGGATGATGCAACAAAGAAAGTCATCATGTCGGATCTAATTCAGGTAAAGTATGAACAGTTTTGCCAAGTAAGTTATTGAGTGTGTTTTATCACTATGTTTTGCTTTTTGCAGTCCTCTCTGCAGGTTTGTTCTGTATTTCCTGTTACATTGATCATTACAGGTATCGGAGGCTACCAGTTCACCGGCAATGGAGCCTGTTGGTTTCCGGAGGGGCCTGGATCGTCTGCTGGACTCCGGCGTTGGTGTTGACGTGGTTACTACTGACCGGGCTCCATCAATTCGGAAGATCATGAGGGAGTCCTATCCAGAGCTTAGGCATCAATTTGACCCATGGCATGTGGCAAAAGGTACCATTACTTGGACAGTATACACTACACTGCTTTATTATGTGAAATATTCACGTTTGAACCTTTGCATATGAAAATAAAACATGCAAAGATGTTGAATAATTGAAAGTGTATTGTAATGTTATTACAGTTGACAAAATATTTCATCAGGTTTTGCTTTTTCATTTCATTTTTTTATCCATTAATTAGGTGTGAAGAAGAAGGCAACTGCATTGGCGAGGAAGAAGGAAAACCCGGGACCTGCAGCCATGGATCAAGTCTCTGGGCAATCACTTCTGGTGGTCGTGCAGTTCAAGCGGTGGCGATGAGAAGGTGATGGTCATAGACATGTTGTTGCATGAATTTGCCACGCTGTCATAATGATGTTTTGCCTTGTTAAAACCAACACTGGTCCAAAACAGAAAAGGAACACCACAACAATGCAATGTAATTTCAAATTACTTACACTTCTATGATACCAGCCTATTCAGTTCGGAAGCAACACTCATTGTGAATCCGTCTTTTCTACTCTTGAAAAAATGTAACAAGCAAAGGTTCAAGATTAGGGATAAAAAAATTCAAGCCTTCGTAGCTGATGATGATCTATACAAAAGCATGTTCAAATGTGCATACTCTGTGTCAAAAATGTTCCAGAGAAAATTGCTAAGCAGTTTCCAATTGTCCTCAAATAGGAGTTGAAACACCGCTGGACATCTATCCTTTACCATGTGTGTGGTATCCACCGTTGGGAAGAAAATGAGCAGGAGTACAGATGTCGCCACGACGACCTCAGCGAGGACCAACAGCGGCGAAAAAAATGGCTGGAGAAGGGGTGTCCTGCCTGGAACGCTCTGAAGAGTGTTGTACTTGACAAAAATCTTTTGAGAGACCTAAGTCAATTGACTTTGTTCAAGCATACAGGTATGTGTGGATAAACTTGTGAGCAATAGTTTGAATACAGTTACACGAGTAGTAATACCTCTAAGGGAAATATTTCAGTGTGTCACCTTTCCTTTGAAGTTTTGCATGATTGTAAACACTGTACCACTGTACTTTTTTTCTTTCAGGGGCCCTTGAAGTCTTTCACAGCTCTATGCTGAAGTACGCAGAGAAGAGGCGCCATTTCACGTATGTCTCCATGCAAGCAAGGCTCCAGCTGAGTATCATTGACCACAACCACAATGTTGGCCGTCAGCATGCCTGTACTCGATCTGGTGAGCATGCTAACACACACACACACACACACACAGCTCTGGAAAGAAATACCATTTCAAAAATGTATTTCTTATTATTGTTTTACTACTTATTTACAGTATGTATTGCAGTAAAACAACTTGTTTACTTATGTAAGCTAGTGAAATGTCCCATTTATTTGCAGAAAATGCCAAAAGGTCAAAATCAAAAGATGTAATGTATCAGATCTGAAAAAAATGCAAATAACGCAAGGAATTCAATTGAAATTCCACAATAGAAGGGTTGGCGCTGACACTTTTGAAGTGGTATCTGTCTTTCTGTTCATGCACGCACACCTGAAAGAAACATGTCTGCGCCTGAGCCTGGCTGGTGCTCAAGGTAAATTAAAAGTACTAACGTCAGTTCTGGGGTGAATTTCTCAAAACCAAAGTTGCTAACTACATTAGCTACTTTGCTGTTTTCAATGCATTTTCCCATTGGCAACTACCAAAGTTGCTAACAGGCTAACAACTTCTCTTTTGAGAAACTCACCCCTGGCCGGGCCATGGTAGTCAAGAAGCTTGCCGCCCTCCCCTTCATCTAATTAATTCCTAATTGATCCAGGTGCATTCCCTCAGCTGATAATCTTTCTTCCCAGCCATTGGCCACACAGCTTCGGCACGCCTTTTTAAATTCTATCCACTTCCTCTCAGCTGTATGTTGCTCAGTTTTTGCTACCCACCACTCCCCTGCTCCACCTTGTCGTGTATGATGTGACATGTTCTCTTGTCACGTCGCTTGGCTCTGTTCATGGGGGGTTATCTCTCGCCCTGTCCTGCTGGGGTAAGCATTCCCTAAACTGCTGCTGCCCCCTGACTCAATGCATTTCCATGCTGCTAATGGAAATAGGGTGGTTCCTCCAAACAGAGCTATACCGCCAAATGTAATTCATAATTTCAATAAAAGAAATTTTTCTCTTGTGTTTCTTGACTGAAATGGTTCTGACAGAACTATAGTTATGATGACCTGGAACCGAACCAATTAGGATTACAGTAATCATAATGCTAGTCATATTTAGTATAAGTATAGTAATATTTGTTTGAGCTCAGATTTATGTAATTTTCATATAGATGACTTTCATGTTATAACTTTGTTCTTTGTATGTTAGTTACAGCTTTTTTTACTATCATCATTCCTCAAGTCATGGGCCACACAAATCACAGTATGTAATGGACATAAACTATCCTCATCATTCTTGTGTTACTCTTCTTATTCCCAGGACAGAAAAAGTACAATGTCATTCACTCAAGGCAATCAAACCAGTGGGTTGCAAGAAAGCTGTATGAGCCAACAACGCAGGAGTTCCGTAAAGGATTGGTGGAACGGGTCATTCGACGGCGGCTTGACAAGAATGTGAGGATTGGAGATCCTGCTTTCTTCATCCATCCTCCTGTCAGCATACCAGCCAACATCGCCCCCACTGCAAAGCCGAACAAGACCGACTTGGTAGCAGAACATGAATCTCGTTTTCCAACTGAACCTACTGGTGATACAGATGTTGACGTCTGAGACTGAAAAAAAAAACTTTCTTGTGATTGTTTTTTGTCGTTGTTTTTCTTCTTTCTTTTCATTATTTCCCCCCCATTTTCTCATAACTGTTATTGTAATGGAAGAGTAATCAAAACCATTACAACTGATGTCTTGGGGAACATAGTTTTATTTAAAAAAAAAAGTATGTACATAGTTCTTTAGTCATTTTTAGTCTAAGTAATTTGTAACATTTTTAGTGTAAAATAACTAACAGTAGAAAATGTAGAAAAACAGTCAAAATTCTATAAGTAAAACATCTACAATGTGTGAATTAAAATATTTAAAACAATTGCTGTGCATCCACTGACTCCTTGAAACCTGCATATTGCCCAGTTGGTGATGGATAGGTTCTTCTGATTAGCTCCACCACACAGGAAGGAAGAACTCTCCTGTTGCCTGGACCAAGCTTCTCTCCTTGTAAACCCCATTCCAGGACGATGCGATAGGCAATCAGCCTGTACTGTCTGAAATTGAAAACAACATAAATTGGTGCATATTTGATATGGCAATACAATATGTGTGTGTTGTAAGTGTATTGGAAAGGATTTTGTCAGTTGTGGTGTTGTACTATATTTATTGCCTACATTTTGATGAAGTGATTGAAACTTTCTTATCAGGGAATGGTAATAACATTTTGATGAAATGCTGCTTATGACAGTAGGATAGGCATTTAGTAAAGAGGGAGATGTCTACAGGCATGGTGAAGCTCAGAAGGCTGTTACAAGTTTCTTTTACATTGAAGTTTCTAAGGAAAATGAAATAATAAGTTAGACTTATACAACACATAATGTAGCCTAATATTATCATGACGGTACTCATATTCCTGTCCTATCCTATTGGACTACTAATCAGAATACTAAAACACAGCTCTACTGTAAAGTCAATGCATATTTGAGCACTTTTATAACGTTCTAAAATAGAAACAGCCTGTAGGCCTAGCCTAGGCCTACATCATCTAAATGAGGAGTCAACACTTACTCTGCAGACAACTGGCCATCGGGTCCAGCTGGTCTGGGACGCCTCTTCCAGTTGATTTTGGGAACATGGAAAAAGGTCCTCAAGACGCCCTCATTCAGGAGGGCAGGGATGTCATTGTTGTTGGTGATGCAGACTGCAGCAGCCGTCCCGCCGACATCTTCATGGATGGACAGGTTTTGTAGCTGTGGCATTACTAACTCCCACTCGTGGCAGCAGTAACACTCCACTTCTGTCTGCATTATAACGCACTTCGAACAAGTGCACCAAGATTTGTCAGCCAACCTGGACACCGCAGGTCCAGCTGTGGCTCCAGCTTCAGCTTCTACTGTCGCTTCTCTGTCCACCCTCTCTCTTTCGGCCCGATCTAACTCCATTTGTCTCAGTTCATCTTCAGTATACTCGGGTTCATACATATACCCCTTTGGCTCTGAGTCGAAGTCGAATTCCTCGTCGCTTTCGTAGTCGGACATCTTGCCGAGTGAGTAAACAATCTCGAATCAAACAGGTAGGCCCTAGCTGTCAGGTTGCGGTGTCGCGCGCATTGATACGAACCGAGAGAAAATAGTGCCAACTGATTACGAGATGTGACTTTTTGTTTGACAACCTTTCTGGGATTCAAAAATATCACTCTTTTGAACACATAATGTTTTTGGAAGAGAAACGTTTTATTTTTATGGGTCCAGCAAACCTGCCGGACTACTTTCGCCTGGACCAAAACTGGACGAGAACTCTGCCCACAGGATGCTGCCGGGGGTAAGTCAGTGTCAATGCATAACACTGGTGATGGGGATGCCATACAGATCCATGTCAAAAATCCCGAACTATCCCTTTAAGGTTAGGAAGAGGGTTTGGTTTTAGGCTATGTTAAAAGCCTAATGGTAACTCATCTTGACGAAGCAGTCACAAAACACCTCCCAATTAGCATCCAAACCAGTTCTATACGTACTTTGTATACGGATTTGGTGTAGATCCAACATTACTGTACACTGATATTATTTTGAAGTTGTTGACTTTTGCGGTTTCTTTGTACCCCTTTGATTTTAGGTGAGATATAAGCGAAAGGAAGGCCTTAGCTGTGGATGACCCATGAAAAAAGGAAAAGAGGAATTGGAGAAAGGAAGCCACACATATAGCACATAACACAGTGTATAACCAGAAGTATTTGCTCACATATCCAAACAATCAGAATCAGTGCCTTAACTCCTTGGCCTGGCCAAAGGTATAGAATAAATAAGATTGGCATTCAGACTGTTAGGCCAGTCTCAGGAGCTTGGTGAATTCCAACCATTCTCGACCAACATCAGTGTGTGACTTTACCGACGCTCTTTTGGAAGGATTGTACAAAAATCACACATCCCTAAACTTTGTGGACAGCCTTCCCAGATGAGTGAAAGCTGGAATAGCTGCACAAATTGGACCGATATCATACTGAACACTACGAGATAGAAATGGGATGGGAGTTCAGTTTGTATGTGAGTCAAGGCAGGTGAGTGAATTCTTCTGGCAATATAGTGCATAGCAT
>NC_085863.1:44854170-44866670 GCF_034702125.1 Engraulis encrasicolus
CCCGCTTGGAAAATGATTAGTGGAGTGCCATGGAACATGACTTGACGTGGAGCTCGTAGAGAGAGTAATCGGCGCCGTCCGATTGGAACTTTGTGTTGGACTTTTCCTGGACACTTGTTTAGTTGGGTGGACTGTTGGGAACGGGGGGGGGGAAATTGCGAGGTGGGAATTGTAAATAATACAGCGCGCAGCGCATCTAAGGTGAGATATGGTGTGTGGTCTCCTCTTTTAAACATTAACCTACTCGTGACTGGATGTAATTTGCGGCAATAACTTTCATCTTAGAAGAATCCCTTGGTATAATTTATATTTTGTGGTAACGCAGACACTTAATTTAATACTTTATAGGTCTGGTTGTTACAGATGGTGGCCCGTACGGGGATTTGGAAGCGCATTTCGCATCGCATTGTATCGCAGTAGCGTTTTGTGTCATTATCGATATGGGGGGCCATGTGTGCCATAACTATATGGGGTGACATTTGTATCATACTTCTGTAAATTGTTCTTATAGCTTGGATGTTTATTGTGAATACTCTAAACACTGTAAATGTAAATGCACTGAACTTTTGGGTGTCATATTTAAGTCTTTTATTGTTTATTTGCCGTTTAATTTAATATCATTCATCACATTCTTAAAAAAAAAAAAAAAATTAAAACGTGATATGGCTGAACAGGGCATAGTTGATCATCACATTGCTGTATCCCCACCACTAACGGCCGGGCGGGATGTGTCCCTCACATTGCCTGCACTCGAACTCTTCATCACCGACTTAGGGGCAGTCATGGCCAGACTGGATTCACTGGAGTCTGACTTCAGAGACTCTGTGAATAGCACCCTAAATAGAGAGGCAGGCATTAGGACGTATGTGAATCGAAGCATTGAGGCTCTTGAGCAGAACATACTCCCCATCCTGAAAACCTTACAAGAAAGAATCTTGGAATACTTACCGGAACAGGATGCTAGGGCTAAAGCAGAGCAGAGACAGCTACGGTGCACCAGTTGTGTGGCTCTTGCTAGTTCTTGTAAACACTCAGGAGATAAGTTACATCAACCTCAGAGTGACTTCACTCTAGCTCAACCTACGCTTCACCTTCCATCAGTCTATTCTCATCCACCTGAGGTGGCTAACCAGAGCCATTCGCCGTTCAGTAGAGCACTCCCTCAGCCGTGCACACACTCATTGGGACTAAGCACTAGCCTTCCCACTACTGACGGTGAGACTACAATCAGATCTTCAGCGGTTCATCCCAACACCTGCCTGTATGTGTCTACCCCATCAACCTGCTCCACACACCTAAGCTCGGGGACGATGACTCCGGAGATCCAGGAGTTATTCCAGACCTGGCCACAGGTGTGTTCAGGAAAGCTTGGGAAGACAACAGTGGAGGAGCACAAAATATTCACTACCGACGAGGTGCCGGTCCGCTGCAAGGCCTACCGGGTGTCACCACACAGGCGGCAGATAATCACTGATCACGTGAATCAGATGCTCAAGGATGGCATCCTCGAACCCTCACAGTCAGCCTGGGGCGCACCAGTGGTCTTGGTTAAGAAGCCGGATGACTCCCTCCGCTTTTGTGTCGATTATCGATGTCTCAATGCTAAGACACATGCAGATGCTTACCCCATGCCTATTATTCACGAACTGCTGGAATCCATGCATGGTGCCTCTGTTTTCAGCACCCTTGACCTGAAGTCGGGATATTGGCAGGTTGCCATGTCGGAAGATAGCAAGGCCAAGACAGCAGTGATAACCCACATGGGCCTGTATCAGTTCAGGTGCATGCCCTTTGGGTTGAAGAACGCTGGGGCTACCTTTCAGCGTTTAATGGAGAAGGTGCTGGGAGAGCTCAGGGGAAAGATCTGCTGTGTTTACATCGATGATGTCATCGTGTTCTCTCCCTCACCCGAACAACATCTACGGGATCTTCACACCGTCATGGGGAAGCTTCAGCAGGCTGGACTGACACTCAATCTGAAGAAATGTGCCTTCTTCCGGCAAGACCTGAAGTTCTTAGGGCACATCGTGTCAGGCCAGGGAGTACAGGTGGACCCTGAAAAGACACAAGCAGTGGTCTCCTACCCAACACCCACCAATGTTAAATCGCTTCAGCGTTTCCTTGGGCTTGTGGGATGGTACCACAAGTTCATAGACCACTTTGCTGACATGGCCGCCCCACTGAACGCCCTGAAGAGGAAGGACGTGCAATGGGTATGGACGCAGGCCTGTCAGAAAGGTTTCGAACGGCTGAAGAAGGCACTGGTGGATGCTCCCATTCTCGTGCAGCCAGACTTGTCCCTACCTTTCGAGGTACACACCGATGCCAGTGACGTGGGGTTGGGGGCCGTGCTGGTGCAGAGGGATGGTGAGAGGGAGAAGGTGATCGCTTACGCCTCCAGGGGAATACGTGGTGCTGAGTGCAACTACTCCACATCTGAAAAGGAATGCCTGGCTGTTGTGTGGGCGGTGGAGAAGTGGCGGCACTACCTGGAGGGGGTGGAGTTCACCGTCTACACAGATCACGCTGCCTTGACCTGGGCTTTCAACTGTCCCAAGACCACCTCACGATTGACCCGCTGGACCCTGCGTCTCCAACAGTTCCAGTTCAAGGTCCAATACCGGAAAGGCCTTCAAAACATTGTCCCTGATGCCCTGTCCAGAGCTGTGGCACCCACCGCTTCAGCTGCGGCCTATGTTGCTGTAACCGCCGGTGTCGTCTCGGATCTGCCATCTTCCCTGATGGAGATCAGGAAGGCCCAGGAAGAAGATGCGGAGGTCATGGATCTGAGAAAAGGGGCTAATGCAGATGGCAGGCCAGGCCGGATTGGATATGTCACGCTGCAGGGTGTCGTCTATCGCCGGTCCCCTACAAAGGAACAAGGAGTCAAACACCAGTTGGTCGTTCCAAAGTCACTTGTGCCAGTCTTCCTCACGTACTTTCACGACCGTCCGACGAGTGGGCATCTGGGCAGACTGAAGACCCTCCTCCGCATCCTCGACGTAGCCTGGTGGCCGTCTGTCCGCAAGGATGTATGGCACCATGTCAAGGTGTGTACCACCTGCCAGGTCTACAAGGCGGAGAACCAGAAACCAGCTGGCTTCATGCAGTCTACACCACCCGAGGGTCCTTGGGAGAAGCTGGGGATGGACTTCATGGGGCCATTTCCCCGCAGTAAGAAGGGGAACACCTTTCTCCTGGTCGTGGTGGACTACTTCTCAAAGTGGGTGGAGATGTTCCCCTTGAAAGATGCCAAGGCTCACCGCGTCGTGGCTGTCTTGAAGGACGAGATATTCACTCGCTTTGGGGTCCCCCGGGAGTTGGTGTCCGACCGGGGCCCACAGTTCACGGGTCGCGAAGTGGCTAACCTCTGCAAGATCTGGGGAGTAACCCAGAAGTTCACCACCAGCTATCACCCACAAGCAAATCTCACGGAACGGTTTAATCGCACCATCAAAACCATGATCGCGTCATACGTGGGCAAGCAACACAAGACTTGGGACCAGTGGATCAGGGAATTCCGATTCGCCATCAACGCGGCCTATCAAGAAACCACGGGCCATTCCCCGGCAGAGTTGGCGCTCGGAAGATCCTTGAAAGGGCCTTTGGAGAGGCTTATCGTGACTAGTCCCGCTCCTCATCAACCCCCATACTCACTCCTGGAACGACAAAAGGACATGGTCAAACAAGTCAAGAGGAGAGTAGAGGCGTGCCAATCCAGACAAGCCAGATACTACAATACCCATAGGAGAAGTGCACAACTCCGGGTGGGAGATCTGGTCTGGGTACGCACACATCCGCTTTCCAAAGCATCTGAGAACTTCTCATCTAAGCTCGCGCCTAAGTGGTCGGGGCCAGCAACTGTGATGAGAAAACTAGGCCCTATCAACTACCTTGTACAGTGGAATGGCCATGACAAAAAAGTAGACACAGTAAATGTGGTTAATCTGAAGCCCTACTTTGGGGTTCAGCCTCCCATACCTCCGGCTGGGGGGGGGGATCTGTGTCACCGTCACATTAATTGCATGTGTTGATTAAAATTGTCTTTATTATTACTAAACTATTGCAAGCCCATGTAAGGTTCATGTGGTATAGGGTGTAATGTTCATTCCTTTGTAATTTGTTTATGTAATATTATGCTCTGTACGTTTTGGGGGTAGGATATGGGTATGTCTGAAAAGGACTCAATCTCCCAAGCTGCCGAGCGTTGCAAGTCTATTTAGCTGCGCAAGCTGGGTTGGCTCAGGGGGATCACCTGAGAGCTAGTCTGAGCGAGTGTGATGGCTGGGCGAGGCGCGCCAGCGTTTGAATCTGCAGCCTCCTTCATGGAATAATCGTGGAGGAAAGTGTAATGTTCTAAATGCCGGTTTCGATGGGGGAAGTTAAGCGCCAGAGAAATCGCCTACCATCGCACTGCCTCGGAATTCCTTACCTGCATCGCAAATGCGATGTATGAGGAGGAAGTGACTATTGTCTCAGGGCCCTGAACTTCAGACACCGGTGAGCTCAAATCTTTTTTTGCGATCGCTTTGTTTTTGTTCCTTTTTGGTGTGGATTACCTTTTTTGCGCTTCGTCTACCTGTGGAATACTTCGTGCTGCCCGCTTGGAAAATGATTAGTGGAGTGCCATGGAACATGACTTGACGTGGAGCTCGTAGAGAGAGTAATCGGCGCCGTCCGATTGGAACTTTGTGTTGGACTTTTCCTGGACACTTGTTTAGTTGGGTGGACTGTTGGGAACGGGGGGGGGGGAAATTGCGAGGTGGGAATTGTAAATAATACAGCGCGCAGCGCATCTAAGGTGAGATATGGTGTGTGGTCTCCTCTTTTAAACATTAACCTACTCGTGACTGGATGTAATTTGCGGCAATAACTTTCATCTTAGAAGAATCCCTTGGTATAATTTATATTTTGTGGTAACGCAGACACTTAATTTAATACTTTATAGGTCTGGTTGTTACAAGTTTTCAATTTGTGCCTTGACCAAAACTATCCCTAAACATAACCTGTCACAGTTGCAACAGCAACCTGCACTTTACCATGTGGCAGCAGTCTACTTTGAAGCAGTGGGGTAGAGGGGAACATAGGACCCGGGAAACATAGGACCCGGGGAACATAGGGATGACCCCCTCCAACTGCTGAAGCAAGGCTCTCCATCACACAAGGCTCAGACATTTGGGAGTGTGAAACACACACACACACACGTACACACGTACACACACACACACACACACACACACACACACCACCACCACCACCGAAAACCATAGACACATGCATTGCACACATATAGGCCTACATGGAAAACTGTGCACACGCGAGAGCATACACACACACACACACACTTATGTATAGTACACACACATACACGCACACACATGCACACGCACACACACAAACCCCAACCTTAAAAACAATACTAGATTTATGTAGCCCAAAACGTGGGCCCCACAAAGTTCCATTACGAGGATTTTACACATACATACACGCGCACACGCACGCACGCGTGCACACACACACACACACACACACACACACACACACACACACACACACACACACACACACACACACACACACACACACACACACACACACACACAAACACAACTGTCATTTCCACTAATGGATTAGCTTCATTTCATGCTGTGGAGCAAAGCAGAGAGAGAGAGAGAGAGAGAGAGAGAGAGAGAGAGAGAGAGAGAAAGAGAAAGAGAGAGAAAGTCGTTTCACACAATTCTGCCATCCGCATGCATGCATGCAAAACTAGTCCAATGGAGAGGGCAGGACAGGACAGGGGGAAGCAGTCAAGAGTAATGGATCGCAGCGCTTCAATCAAGTGGAAATGAAATTGTCACGTATGAATGTGTATCCGTGTTGTAAATGAAATTGTCACCGATGACTGCAGGACGTGTCGTTAAAGAAATTGTCACACATGAGGAGTGCCTGTGTTGAAGGAGTTAAGTCTAATATGGAACTACTGAAGCACTTGACACCTAAAATGGCCTGCCTGACTGTCACCCTAGGATGATACTTTGCTACGTGACCATGTGCACTTAACAACACGCATGCAGGCAGCTCTTTATGTGGACATAAAGTACAGTCCAATTATTCTGACCCTGAAGAATGAAGAGTTCACAGCAGTGACACAAGCATACTCAGTAGTCACAGGTACATTTGCCAAAGCCTTTGACCTTCTGGGTCAAACACCCAGTAAATTCTATAGGCTCTACCTGCAGTCTATTACAGGGTCACCAACCTCTTCGGGTCTGAGGGTTACCAATCAGACTACTTTTTTGTAGGGGCACTGGGGGTTACCTGAGGGCTATTTGTTTTTTCAAAAATCCTTTATGAATGTCTTAGCATCGTTCTTCAATCACACTTTAGGCTGTTTTCCACTAACCTGGGCGAATAGCCGACTGTTGACTCCGTCAATCAGTCTGGCAAAAGCCATGAGGAATCCGTCTCCGTGGACGATGGCAGATGGTCTGATCTTACTCTATCATTTAAATTAATTGAAGTTCCAAACTCAAATTAAAACCCACATTGTGCTTTATTAGCATGCCTGTTACGTTATAGCGTCGCAAAAACATACAAATAACAAAACGAAAGTGTGAATATAGTTACCTTAACCAATCAGTAACGGAGCTCGCGGGTGAGTTCTACGTCACCACTCTCAACTGTTTGCTGATTGGCAAAACACTGAGATAACCGAGCTCGAGGCTTTTGCCAGACGATGTGCGGAGCCAAAATCTTTGGGTGGAGTACATGGATGGCGTCGCCAGGCTAGTTTTCCACTACCACTTTTCTAGTAGGCCTAAAGCCTACACTATAGACTGTATTGCACACGTAGGTCCAATGAATATAGCCATTCAGTAACCCAGGGCACGACAACAGAATTACAAATGAATTTGGATTATGAAGTCAAAACACTTGCAATTTCCATCCGCATCCATGCTCTATGTGTCACAAATCAAAAGCAAACACTGTCTCTTTTTCTCTATCTCACAAAAGTTGTCTTGTTCACACACACACACACATACAGTACACACACGCACTTATGAGCACACATGGACACACAGGCGCACACAGAGGCGGGACTGGCACGCACGCACACACACACACACACACTCACAGTCACAGTCACAGTCACACACACACACACACACACACACACACACACACACAAACACACACACACACCACACACACACACACACACACACACACACACACACACACACACACACACACACACACACACACACACACACACGACCCACACACACACCCAACACTTCCCTCCCACCACGCAATCCAATCTGACATTGGAGTTTGTGCTTGATTGACTTATGTATACTTGTGTTGTTCTCATGTCCATGACACAGAATGGGCTGGAACACAAACGATTTCATTTGTCTTGGCGGTGGTGGTATATTTAGGAAGCCATTATTCTGTGCGACGAAGCAGGCAAGGAGCGCTCATGCCTTCTTAACCATTCTTTAGCGACAATGCCACTTGACATGCCCAGCATCATGCTGCCGTCTCCCTGCTTTGTTGTTATTGTCAGATGACTGAATTAGCATCACGGTATCATCCATCATCTGGCTGCTGCATGTTGTTTTACGGTGTAACTTCATCTTGTGTGGCATACACACGTCAAATCCTTATGTCTTCTTGCTTCCCTGTGTGTCTTCTTCACGCACACACACACGCACGCACACAAGCACACACACACACACGCACGCATGCACGCACGCACGCAAGCACACACACACACACACACACACACACACACACACACACACACACACACACACACACACACACACCTGTGTGACACATGGAAATCCTGTGTCTCTTATTCATGTTTGTCAGGCGGAATCACCAGAACAATATGTGATCGCAGCCTCGCAGGCACCAGTAAAGGGCTCCACGTCTGTCTCAATGAACATTAGCTACATGTTGTGATGGCTGAGGTGTTGCTCTGCATTCCTGTTCTCTCCTGTTCTCTGAATGCTCAACATTCAATAACACAGAAATCACACTCACATGTCATCCAACTAACTGCTAGCATACGGCAACCACCAACAAAAATACTGAGAGAGACACACACACACACACACACACACACACACACACACGGAAATCCGGTGTCTCCTATTCATGTTTTTCATGCAGAATCATGAGAACGATATGTGATTGCAACATTGCAGCCTGGGAGGCACCAGTTAAGAGCTCTGTGTCTGTATGTGTACATTAGGAATTGTCTGAGGTGTGTGTGATGGTCTGTTGTGGCATTTGCATCATCTGTCTGACACACACACACACACACACACACACACACACACACACACACACACACACACACACACACACACACACACACACACACACACACACACACACACACACACACACACACACACACACACACACACACACACACAGGTCAGTACAAAATACACTCAGTAATAAGTTTTATTGCTGATTGGCTAAATGATTGCCTTTTTAATATTTATTTTTCTTCAAAATGCTACTATTACCATGTCAGAACGCTATAATGGACTTTTTTAGGAAAAGCACAAAAGCACAACAATACCTCTTAATGTATGTCCTCTACAAATCTTCTGTTGTCCAGTCTTGCACTTTAAATGTCTGTATGAGCACTGTCTATGTCCATACCGTCATGTATAAGTACTGTCTGTCTATACTGTCTATGTCCTTACCTAGATTAGTCTATGTCTGTATGGGAAAGCAAGAAATGTAATTTCAAATTCTTTGTATGACCAGTGCATGTAAAGAAATTGACAATAAAACCTACTTGACTTGACTTGACTTAAACCATTAAAGGTAATTTTACAATCCTTTTTTATATGAAAATGTTACTGGGTAGCACAAAACAATGATAGGCCTATTTGATATCTAACTTTACCCTACATTGTGTACTTTTCTAGCTCAGTCCATTCTCTACTGTGTTACAGTGTACCAAATACTAGTCCCTGGGTACTGTCAGCACGATTGCACCCCTGTTTACTTCTGTGAAAGGTTAAATGCTCAATCCCAATTTACCCCCCCCAAGAGACCTGCTGAGCGCATAAATAAAAGACGGCTACAATTTATGTGCTGAGTTATGCCATCTTGGCTTTTTTTTAGGCTCAGTGGCCTTTCAGCCGTTGATTCATTCAGGCCCTGGCACGTCTGACTGACTGGAAGGTCTATTTAGATGTTGTTTTGCATAGAGCCTCCGTGGCCAAGGCGTAGTGAGCAAAGTAGAGAATTGCTCTGTCATCCATCAGATGCCAGCCTCGCAATTGAATTGGCAAAATGTGATTCTGGATAAGAGACAGCTAGGCAGCCTTGTTGGGGGTAGACTGGGCCAGGTGTATCCTTGAACAGCTGCTGACTGGGTAGTCCTCCTGCCCTTGCTGAGGGCCACAGACTGCATTTGGGGATTTTGGAGTGGGCCACCACTGTGGATTTTGGCAAAAACCTCTCCACTGTGATGATTCAATTTAATGAACTGTTCAATTTCAAGGATTTGTATAGTTTGGACAATTTCATAAGGCACTGTCTATCCGCATTTTAATCTGGCAGTGGACATCAGAGCTATGTGGCTCTTCGGTACATCACATTTTGCAGGTGAACTCTTACAGTAGGGCCCTGTAGGCTCCTCTCACATACAGCATCCATAGAAACGGAGGGGGAAAACTGGTGTTTTAATTTAACGGGGACACTACACAGACCACTCAACACAGTGTGGTATGCCCAACTGATGCAACTGATGTTTTCAATGGGACACCATTCAGAGACTGTTTGACAGTGCACAGAAAAAATATGCTCCAGTTCCACAGCGCAGATGATTTGGATATGTTGTCAAACATTTCTACCTTCTCAGAAACCGGACAAAAACAGAAATGATTAGAACAGCATCACAACAACACAGTTCACAAAATATATGCGGTATATATTTTGAGCGGACGCGATTGTATAAGACACAATGTTGGGCGGTTGACCGGAAACTGTTTTTCCTTTTTTCAGCGTTTTCACCTGAGTTGGATTTGCTGACCTCGTTCTCCAAAGGCCTGTTCTATTTTATTTTCGTTGGCAGACATTCCTGTGGCCTACAATCCGATGTCTGCTCATATGGAAAAGACCCATCACTGAGATTTGTCACCCTCCCTGACTGACAGGAAAATCAGAATGACAGGGAGGCTGACTCTTACAGTGTCACTCAAGCATGCAAAGACCAGACTAAAGCTAAATATAGTGGTGTCACTCAAGCAGAGATAGTAGTGGATAGTGAAGCTAGATATCATGGTTGGTGGTGAAGCCCTCAGTGATCACGGTGTTGCTTCCTCTGAATCACAGCATCCTCCGTTATTACCTTCCAAAATGAGCACAGTCACATGTCAGAAATATTCCGATTTTAAACAGAATGGTGGTGGTGGTATGTGGTTTGCTCATGAGTGATGTAAACTCTTTATTCATTCCAAATGTGGTCATATTACTGGAATATTTTGGTTGCAGAACGCTTTTTCACGCATGTAGACAGAATATTCCAGAACTTGCTTTATACTGACAATATTACTTTGAAACCCAGAATACTCAGAGCATGGAACTGCAGTCAGTGACTGCAACTGGTGAACTTCTAAGGGGTCTTACACACCAGGGCGGTAAAGCGTCGCGGAACGGGCACGTCTTTTACCGGCGTCGGTGAAAATACATTGAAACATATTTATCCTTACACGCCGCGCTGCATTTGGAAAATAGAACTCGAGCGTATTTTTCACGCCGGCGACCGGCGGTGTCTCATTCAAATGAATGGTAGAGTAGCATGCTAGCTTTGGCTGTGGGGAGGGTTTTGAACAGGACTGGCCTCGCACGCCGACGCTGTCAGTGTGAAAGGCAGAGAAAAACACGCCGGCTGAAACTAAGCAGAAAGACCGCGTTCGTCCCGCGACCGTTCCGTTCCGCCTTGGTATGTTTTGGCCCTAGTAGCTAACCCTGCATGCAAAGGCATTTGATAGGTGCAAATTAAGTCCACCTCTGACAATTCAGTTAGGAAGGTGCATGGTAGTTTTTTTTTCATGCAATGTGAAAAAAAAAACCCATCTTAATTGCACTGGTATTTCTTGTACGTCTTGCATTATTTTGGTCTTTCAGCAGTTGCTGAAAAAAATATAAAATAATAAATAAAATATAAAATATAAAACATAAAAATCATTTAGCACATGAGGTTGGGCAAGTTTTCATCACGTTAGCCTATCTAACATGACATGTTGCAGACATGTTAGCTAATTCAACATTCACAGCTCATACAGCATCACAGATTTTTGATCTTAGTAATATCAGCAGCAGCAGCAGTAGCAGCTCATAGCAGCAGCAAATGACCTCTCGGTCTGCACATAAGGGCTCAGCACTGGTGGTCTGTCTTAAACCCATACACATAAAAAAGTGACAAGGAAGATTTTAATAGGCCTCCCTTCAGTCTTTTATCTCCCTCGGAAACACCCACGCACACATATACGTTAGAGTATAACACACACACACACACACACACACACACACACACACACACACACACACACACACACACACACACACACACACACACACACACACACACACACACACACACACACACACACACACACACACCAGGCGGTGACACAGAGGCCATACAAATGTCAGGAGAGAACATGGCCCCTGGGCATTTCACAAATGACTCAATTATTCATCTCGGAGACAACCCGCCTCAGCACCCTTGCCTCCACACCCCCGCTTGCCTCCACACCCCCGCTTGCTCCAGACCAAGTTTCAGGAAGGCTGATAATGACCTCAACTTCAGACCTCTCTCTCTCACTGAGACGGACTCTCTCTCTCTCTCTCTCTCTCTCTCTCTAAGCTCTGTCCCCTTTCTGTTCTCTCAGCTTCTATCTCATTCTCTCATACTCACTTGCTCCATTCTCACTCTCACTAACCCCCCAAGCCCCCCCTCCCTCCCTCTCTCTCTCTCTCTCTCTCTCCCTCCCTCTCTTCTCTCTCTCTCTGTCTCATTCTGCCTCTCCGGCTGTGGTCAATTGCCACAGACAAACCCACCACAACCCTAAGCAACAACACCTCCAGCCCAGACGCCTACGTATCTCTTCTTCAGTGCCCTCAGTCTTTGTAATGAGGGTCGTGCACTCTGCTGTGCAACTGTTAGGGTTGCACGACAGAAAAATATGAAGAGGCACCACATTTGAACAAGCTTTCCAAATAATAACGAGCTTATTTTAGGAAATAGGCAATATACTGTATATAAAATTGTGTTTTTGAGTGGAGAGGGCAAGGGTTATACAGGCCTACATTTTGTGCCGTAATTCCATGTGAGGAACCCCCAGGATTGGTGACCCCTGTGTGAGGGACCCCAGTGAGTGGTGAAGCATTGATGACGGGGCACACTGGATGGGAGAAGCATAATGGGCAGTTGCGTGAGGGACACCATGAATGTGTGA